>NC_068357.1:15526790-15835475 GCF_020536995.1 Dreissena polymorpha
AAAATTAGCATTTTATTCGATTTTTTTCAAAGAATACTATAAGAATAGCAAACAGTTTGGATCCTGATGAGACGCCACGTTCTGTGGCGTCTCATCTGGATCCAAACTGTTTGCAATGGCCTTCAAAATTCGATTCCAGCACTGAAAGAGCTAAACGCCAAAAGAGAAATGATTTCATGAAAATGTAGTATGAGAAAGGTATAAACTTTTAATTTGCTAGTGTCAATAAAAATGGGTTAAAACATTGTTGAAGTTTACCTTTTCTTGTTTCAACTGAAAAACAAACAATAAACTTCAAACATACAACAGGCAACGGGATGTTGTCAAAGAAGACTGATGAACATTTTGTCAATGTCCTTCAAAAACAGCGTTAAGTGTATATTCGCTTTTTATGTTATTATGATTTTGGAGAAGTTTACTTCATTTTTTTTTCTAAAATTTGTATTGTATTTTTATATACAAGTTGTCATAATTGAATGTATACTTCCACTTAATGATTGTATAGAAGGAAACTCCGGCTGTCAAATAAACTGATGCTTTACATGACCAGTAGGTTTTATATGACACCCTCGTGTACATTCTTTTAAACAAGACTTTTGCCAAGTAATAAAAGTCCCCTACCAGTATTTTATTTAATTTTCAGCAATATTGGTAATTTATTTGTTGCCATAGCAACCTGAACTTGACGTAGGAACAAAATGAAATGACATGCATATCTCCATATTGCCATCTATCCATATTTTAAGTTTCATGAAAAAATATGAAGAACTTCAAAAGTTATCCCAGGATCCACCATTTTCAGCAATATTTGTAGTCTATTTGTTGCCATAGCAACCAGAATTCTTGACATAGGAACAAAATGAAATGACGTGCATAATCCCCATATTGCCTCGGTCCATTTTTCAAGTTTCATGAAAAAATGAAGAACTTTTTAAGTTATCTCAGGATCAAGAAAAGTGCGACAGACTGACAGACACACAGAGCGCAAACCATAAGTCCCTCTGCAGTTTCACCGATAGGGGACTAATAATCTAAACACAATTTTCCCTGTTACATTTTTTTAACCTATGGCTTGCAGGGCTTCCTCACAGACCATAACTATCCCCTCTGATTGGATATCACATCCAGTAGATATGCGGTTTTTGAAGAACATTGATGATTTCTCACTTTTTTAAGAAAATCTTAATCTCTTGAATTCATCCAAATTGTGAAAGCTTTCATCATGTATCAAGGGTGGAGAGTGAAACATATTGTACCTTAGTGATAGAGAAATGTTAAGCAGACACCACAGTTTAACACTTAATCTTAAAAATATAAGAATAAAGCAACTTCACTTAGAATGAGGTTTAAAGGAAACTAGAGCTTTGTCACAGAAGTGACGAATACCCCCACATGCCACATGGACACTAAATATTAAGCATTTTGTCTTCACAAAAAAACAGCGGACACCATGCCTAATGTTTAAAATGCACTAAAAGAACTCGTGACCTAGTTTTTGACGGAGCATGATCCATATTCTAACTTGACTTAGACATCATCTAGATACAACTACTGACCAAGTTTGGTGAAGATCGGATGAAAACTACTTGAATTAGACAGCAGACACCATGCTCAATGTTTAAAGCGCACTAAGTGACCCCGTGACCTAGTTTTTGACATACCATGACCCATGTTCGAACTTGGCCTAGACATCATCTGGAAACAACTTCTGACCAAGTTTGGTGAAGCTTGGATGAAAACTACTTGAATTAGAGGGCGGACGCCATGCTCAATGTTTAAAAAGCACTAGGTGACCCCGTGACCTAGTTTTTGACCCGGCATGACCCATATTCGAACTTGACCTAGACATCATCTAGATAAAACATCTGACCAAGTTTGGTAAAGATTGGATGAAAACGACTTGAATTAGAGAGCGGACACTTAATACAGACCAACCGACCGACCAACAGACCGACCGCCAGACAAGCTCACTCCTATATACCCACTTAAACTTTGTTTGTGGGGGTATAATAAAAGCAATTAATTTCTTGCTAATCATATATGATAATTTTAATACCTTATCTTAATTTACATTGCACATCTGTAATTAAACATAATAAAAACAGACTTAAATTGACAAGAGTCTTAAATATGTTTTTTGTGAGAATGTAATAAAAAAGGCTTCAAAAACCTTTAAATTTTTGCTTGTATCCATTTAATTTCTGACTTGTGACTTGTTTTCTATACAAAAAGGAAATTAATTTGGTAACATATTAACATATATGTGAAATATTTTGGACTAAAGTGAGACATGTTCATTCAGCAATGGACACAAACAAATGCAAAATGGACCATACAGACTGCAGCCATGTTTGCATGCAAGTGGCTGTGACGCTCAAACATAACACGTCTTGGGACCAGTAATGTTGATAACTGAAATTTGAGCCTTGTTCAGGTAATTATGGATTAACTCTTTAAGTACTGGAACCGAATTTTGAAGGCCTTTGCAAACAGCTTGGATCCAGATGAGACGCCACAGAATGTGGCGTCTCATCAGGATCCAAACTGTTTGCTATTTTGATAGTATTCTTTGAAAAAATTGAAGAAAATGCTTATTTTAGAAATTCTGCAGATGACATTTTAGCAGAAGACAAATTTCCCAGCATGCAAAGGGTTAAATGCATGTGCTAAAGTGTCATCCAAGATTACCCCATGCAGTCTGCAAAGCTATTCAGGGACAAAACTTTCTACCCTGAGTAGCTTTTTGTTTATTAGAGGCTTCCTTTAAAAAGCGGAAAGTGTTGTCTGTGATAAGTCTGTGTGAAGTGCGCATGCTTATTTGTGACAACACTTTACGCAAATGCATTAAGACCTCTTTTCATAGATTGTGGCTGAGTTCCTTATATTCATGATATTTTTAACTCTCGACTGTTTGAGAAAGTTTACTTTTTGTTAACAGAAATATTAAATTTAGCTTGGAGAATTTGATGACATTTTTTTACCTAACTAGAGTAAAAAACCTGCAATTTACATTAAGATTTTCTTCACTAGTTTTTTATCACCAGCCCAGAGCATCAAATGAATTTTACATTCTCATTAGGGAGACTGAAATCAATGAGAATACAAGTATTCCAATCCTATTGTTTTACTGGTCACAAGGGAGACATGTTTGAGCCCATTCAGGCTGTGGCGATGGCCAGGCGGTCATCCAATGCCCGGGCGGTTGATAAGAGACCAGAACAGATAGAACATGTCTGTATTCATGTCCCTACATCACTATAGCAACCATGCTGCTGGCAGAGAAAAGCGCACATTCAAGCACTGACAGGTGGCACAACCACAAGCTTATCACAAGATAATGTTTTTGTTGTTATCAAAAGTTCTTATGTAAGAATGTATTAATATAATAAATATATCAAAAGCTGCTCACAAATATATTAAGATTAAGTTTTCATATAAATCTTTTAACTTAATTTTCAATAAAGCATAATAACTCAAAACGACTTGGGACAATTTTCAAAGTTAGAATGTTTGCTATTAAATATATCAAAGCCCTGTCAGACGTGTATGAAATCATAAAAAGTGACTGCAAACACATTATTTTTGCCCATGCATTCACTACAATTACTAACAATGCAATACCAATTATGGGTTTTCTGGTTCAACAACACAATGTGTGTATGTATATTCCATGCTTCATTCATAATATACACAGTATCCACACATCCAGTTGCATTCATAACTAGAGCTTTATCTTTGTATATTTTCCTAGTTCATCTTATTGACCATTTGTTTGAACAACAGGACCACTAGCACCGTGGCCCTGATAAAGAGATATATAACATTAAAGTATTCAGTTCAAATTAAGTTATATTTAGGCTACCTGTTTTCAATTTCTTTCATAAGAACTTTGAAACAATAAATGTAAAGAACCATGCAGAAAGATACAGGACAGCAGATACGAACAAAAAACAGCACATCACTCACTCGTTCTTCTGTCAATCCCGGTACCTCGTCGTCATCATCACTCTCAGACGAGTCACTCTCTTCCAGCTCACCCTGATCCTCAACGTTCCCATCGGGAGGCTTTTCAGTTGCCGTCGGCGTCGGCGGTACTTCTTCCACAGCAGGTGGCAGCGTGCCAGTCAGGGATGTGGACATTTCCTCCCCGCCAGAGTTATCCACGCTCACTTGCTTGCGACTCGTTCGTGGATTTGTTGTTGGGGTTTTTGTTTGCTCCGCAGGAATTTGTTCTAAATGATCATAACAGTTGATCTAATTTAATTAGTTTTACAAATATATACTTTAGCATAAAACTATTTATTGCTATGCATAGTAAATATGGTGTTCGTCTAATAATCAGGTTTTACTCCCACTCTGGGAGAGTTCAATAGGAGTTCTCCAACAAAATCAAATACTGTTTCTACCCAGTAAAATAGTGTCACAATAAGCCTAGGGTTTCTATGCAACATCCAGCTAAAATAAATTGGTTTAAACCAAACTAAGATATTATTGATGGTGATTTGAAGATTTATTAATGTATTCAGTATATCTTTTTTGCATAAACACAAAGTCACCAATAACTTTGATAAGTTCACACTAAATTCGTCACAGTAAATTCAATATGTATAAGCATGTATATTGAACTAATTTTGAACATTTATACTATAAATGAGTATTTACAATTTTATGAAAAAAATGCACTAAATATTAGGACAATTAACAGTTCACAAAAGATCCACAACACATCTTGCAACAAGACTTATCGTTTATTTAAAGTGTAACAAGGGCTGTTTGTAAAACATGCATGCCCCCCATATGGGCTGTCAGTTGTAGTGGCAGCCATTGTGTGAATATGTTTTTTGTCACTGTGACCTTGACCTTTGACCTAGTGACCTGAACATCAATAGGGGTCATCTGCCTGTCATGATCAATGTACCTATGAAATTTTATGATCCTAGGCCTAATTATTCTTGAGCTATCATCAGGAAACCATTTTAATGTTTGAGTCACTGTGACCTTGACCTTTGACCTAGTGACCTGAAAATCGCTCAATCGGGTCATCTGCCATTCATGATCAATGTACCTATGAAGTTTCATGGTCCTACGTGTAAGAATTCTTGAGTTATCATCCGGAAACCATTTTACTATTTCAAGTCGCTGTGACCTTGACCTTTGACCTAGTGATCTGAAAATCAATAGGGGTCATCTGCCAGTCATGATCAATGTTCCTATGAAGTTTCATGATCCTAGGCGTAAGCATTTTTGAGTTATCATTCGGAAACCATTTTACGGTTTCGAGTCACTGTGACCTTGACCTTTGATCTAGTGACCTGAAAATCGATAGGGGTCATCTGCCAGTCATGATCAATGTACCTATGAAGTTTCATGATCCTAGTCCTAAGCGTTCTTGAGTTATCATCCGGAAACCATCTGGTGGACGGACCGACATGTGCAAAACAATATACCCCCTCTTCTTCGAAGGGGGGCATAAAAAGAAATCACTTACTTTTGTGGTAATGTTTTTTCCTGTTTTTAACAATAATTTTCCTTTTCAAAAGTTCTGGACTCGGGAGTGGGAAATTGGGCTCGAGCTGAAACATGAGACAACATTACATGTCAGGTACAGATAGCTTACTTCTTTTTCCCCATTCTTTTCTGATAAACAAGAGGGCCACGATGGCCATTAAAGACCCCATCTCAGTTCAAGATACACCTAATATTAAAGACGTGACCTGGTGACCTAGTTTATAACCCTACTTGACCCAGATTAAACCATGACATTGATATTATCAAGATTGTCAACAATCTGAAAATGTTTCATCAAAACCAAGTCCCAAATGCGGCTTCTAGAGCCGTTAATGGTTTTACTAAAATTTGACATGGTGACCTATTTCTTTGACACAAGTGGCCACATTTAAACTAAAGATTTCATAGGGATAACGTTCACCAATGTTAATCAAGATAAGATGATAAATGTGGCCCCTGAAGAGGTAACACCGCACAATTCCAGTTTACCCCCACAGACTTGGTTGCATGTTTATAATATGAGACATCTACTGAAAGGTGAACATCTGTTATTCAAAGCAACACTCACCGGAAATCCGTCCAGTGGGTCTATCAGCAGCATGTCACCAAATATGTTGCGACAATGTGCAGCCATCTTTGCCTGCTGCTTCTGACTATAAATAGACACAACAATATAGTAGTATTCATAATGTAGAAATGATTACACAATTTCTATAATTATATGAGCCTCATTCTAGGAAAACAGGGCATAATGCATGTGCGTAAAGTGTCGTCCCAGATTAGCCTGTGCAGTCCACACAGGCTAATAAGAGACAACACTTTCCGCTTTTATGGTATTTTTGGTTTCAAGGAAGTCCCTCCTTACCGAAAATCAAGTTGAGGCAGAAAGTGTCGTCCCTGATTAGCCTGTACTGGGATGACACTTTACGCACATTCATTAAGACCAAAATTCTCAGAACAAGGGTTAAAAAGAAAAAAAAAAAATTCATTGATGTTGCCAATAAAATAAAGCTGTTGTTAAGAGAGTGCAGATGGTATACTTTGAAAAGTGGATTGAAATAGTCATTGCCATTATCCCTGCATGCATGAGGAAACTGGTGCTTATTCAGTTCCCCATTTATGCTAGGAAAGTCGTCAAAGGCTGGAGAAGGGAAGTAACTGCGCGTGGACCAGATTATGGATATGAAAAACACATAACAGGGCTTGAACGGCACATGAATTGCTTTGTTAATACACGATTTCTCCCATTCAAGCCCTCCTTTTGCCAAGTTTCTGCACCCCGCCAGAGGGCATTATAGATAGTAAAGAATGCATCTTCTGAAGTTGCCTTTTACCTGGAACCATTTTTAAAAGTGCCTAAGATATAATCACAACACATTTTTTGATAATGTTTTATGCTGATTGGGGAAAAACATGTGACTTCTAAAGTGTTCACATGGATTACCAATATCCATAACAGGAAAACTGCCACATCCTATTGTCACCATGTTTCTCAATAGAACAAAAACATTTTAAAACTCTATGTATTATTAGGACAAATGTTCTGAGCAAGTTTGATAAAGATGGGAAAAAAATGTGACCTTGAAACTGTTCACAAGGTTCAATATAGCCATATAAGGAAAACTGCCCCGCCCCTAAGAGGCCATGTTTTCCAGTGAACCTGAACCATTTTTTAACTTGGTTGAGATATCATTTGAACAAATGGTCTGAGCAAATTTTATGAAGATTAGGCACAAATTTGACTAGTAGAGCGTTTACAGAGTTTCATTATAGCAAATAAACAAGAGATGTGTTTGTCAGAAACACAATGCCCCCTTTTTCACCGCTTTAAAATAAAATTTTAATATATCATTTGGCATGTTTAGAAATTATCTCCCTTTTAAAGCTTATTACTTCCCTTGGATTGTATTTTTTGACTTTTGCCCTTTAATGATGACCTTGACCTTTCACCACTCAAAATGTGCAGCTTCACGAGATACACATGCATGCCAAATATCAAGTTGCTATCTTCAATATTGCAAAAGTTATGGTCAATGTTAAAGATTTCGGACTTACGGACAGACTGACGGACAGTTCAACTGCTTTATGCCACCCTACCGGGGCATTAAACAAGAGCACCGCATAACGGGTGCCACGCTCAGCTGCGAAAGCTTGTCAGATTTTATTTTTTTTAAGGTCACAGTGACCTTGACCTTTCACCTAGTGACCCAACAAGAGGTGTGTTTGTCAGAAACACAATGCCCCCTACTGCACAGAATTGAAATAAAATTCTATTTATCATTTGGCAGGTATATAAATCATCTCCCTTTAAAGGTTATTACTTCCCTAGAATTTTGTCCAATCCAACCCGGGGAGGGGGGGAGGGTCTCACAGTCAATTATGACCATGTCAGACATCACTGACAACCAAAGCCTGTGGTTAAAAGAGATCATAACCAGAGTTGATCATGTATCTATGGACATAAGTCTACAGGTATGTAATGAACATCAAAGAAATTATAATTATATCATTTAAAAAAAAACTTTGAAAAATCAATCATTTGGGTTATAAATAATCAAAATAATAAATCTGTACAGTAACTGTGAAAAGAACTTCAATTCTTGGATAAGGAAATATATACCCGTAAAATCCAGTCATTAGTCGAGATTTTTTTTCCTTAAAAATTTGATTAAATTTACAGCCTCGACTTATGAGGTCATCCATGAAAAAAAATGATGACATTCTAACAAGATCAATCCTCATGGTAATGGTTAACGTTGCTGTTGTTGTTGTGTAGAAAACTTGTTGAAATACAACACACAAAATGTCGTCTTTTAACTGATACTTACCAATTAATATAACCAGTTTGCAACATTTCCATTGTTTTATTTTCATAATTTAATCCAAAGTTTTCATGTTAGCAGGTGTTTTTTTATAATTTAACGCGTAAACAAAAGATCAAGTCATTTTTAAAGTCGAGCGATAATTGGCAACGTGTGTGAATTGACAGTTTGACGTCATCAAAGGAAAGCCGCTTCCTGTCAAGAAGCCATAAAGCATCACCCTTCTTGCCGATAAAATAAGAGTCCTTAAATTTGTGAAGCAACATGTGTAACCAATCACGAGTTTGTTATTCACTGGTAATCATCCAATTATGTTTGAGCACGTGCATAGCTCCGCCTTTGAAACTGTTATATAGAACAAAGGCAAAGTTACCAGTCTATTGGTTATGTCAATCATTGTTATAAAATCGTGTCTTATCGAGGCACTTATCAATTGTTTTGATAGTCAGATTAAAGTACAAAGATTGGATTACAAGCGATCACATTGTGTCATCGGATTATAAGTTTGTGGATTGTTACTATCGTGGACATTTTAGTGCAAACTTTATAATAATAATTTATTAAGTTGATTCACATTTGATTTGTGAAAATGCCTGGAAAACGCAAACGCCAGGCGTATGACATGCGGTCGACGGCCCACGTGACCTGACGAAAGCGGAAAATTTGAAGCGGCCAGGGCTGGCAACAGTGTGTGAGTGGGTGTTGGCTGCGTGGCAGGCTACTACAACGTGTGCCGTGATCACCACCTTCCTGAAATGTGGAATCTCCAATAGTATGGATGGGACGGAGGATGATGCCCTGTATGAGGACCTCCTGATGAGCGGTTGAACATCCGAGACTTCAATTTGTGAGGACACTTCTGATGACGATTTGTTTGTGTACGGAGACAGCCTTAGCAATGAACAGGTGGCAGCACTTTTCAACAGTGACAGTGACTCCAGTTTTGAGGGATTTTAATGTGGTACAATTTATCAACCCACTAATTGTGTCGTGTATATAACAATGTATATATGTTCTTATCTTGTTTCATATGTCGTTGTTGTGTAATTACAATGTACATGTATATGCGTTATGGTTTCCTCTGTTGTTGTCTTTGTTTTTATGTGGTTCTTTTTGCTTTGCTTGTCTATATATTTATATGTTATTTTTCGATTTCCTGAATATATATCGTATTGATTATATTAAACAAAGTATATAATACATGTGTCTGCTATGTCTACGCCGCCAGTGTTATAATGATGTCATGGTCTATGTATAGAATAAAAACTTCCCGTACATTTAAAATGGCGTCTGTTTATGAAATTCAGGGACGGACAATTCCGACTCGACTAATGACGTGGACATATTCAAAATCTCCGATTATCGGATCTTTTTTTACCCCCCGACTTATGACCGGCTAGACTTATGACTGGATTTTTACGGTAATATGAGATTTATAATTATATAAATTACTTCCCTTGAAAATAATTGTCTGCAACAAATCTCTATTTTTAGTAGCAAATAATTAAAATCCACTATACGGTGACTGTAGATTCACCACTCAAAATGTTCAGCTCCATGAGATACACATGCATGCCAAATATGTGGCTATGTTCAATATTGAATAATTTTCTCCCTTTTAAAGCTTATTACTTCCCTTAAATCTGTATTTTTACCATAGACCGTAAAGGATGACCTTGACCTTTTACCAGAATGTGTTTGTCAGAAACAAAATGCCGCCTACTGCGCCGCTTTGATTTATTGAACATGGGCAGGTCAGATAACTATGTACATTTAAAACTTATTACTCCCCTTGACTTTGTTTTTTGGACCCTAGACCTTGAAGGATGATATTCACCTTGTTGAAATTTTACCACTCAAAATGTGCAGCTCCATGAGATACACATGCATGCCAAATATCAAGGTGCTATCTTCAATATTAAAAAGTTATGGCCAATGTTAAGGTTTTAGCACGACACCTACAGCGGACGGCGGACGACGAGCTGGCTATGACAATAGCTCTGGTTTTCTCAGAAAACAGCCGCGCTAAAAAAGACATGTCTCAGGCAGCCATGCTTCCAACGCAGGTTGAGATAAGAGCAAATGTTTTGACCAAATTTCATGAAGTTTGGATGAAAAATGTTACTTCTATAGTGTTAACAAGCTTTTTCTTTATTTAACATAGTGACCTATTTTATTTTTAACTAATTAGACCCACTTTAACACTAGGCTAGGATATTATTGAGACAAATGTTCATAATTACCGTCTTTATCCTAATAAAAGCTCCCACCCTAATAAACGCGCCCCTATCGTATAATAAAATGAAGGAGTGATCAAAATTATAGCGCCCCCATTTCTCGGCTGCTAGGGGTAAAGTAATTGCATTATATTGACGATTTTTTTTTTATCAACAAGGTAATTGGCAAGAACCTTATAGAAATAAAACTTTAATAATAATAATAACATATATATTTGGAACATATCGATGTTAGGATTAAACTCCAACATGCAGGGGATTTTTTATTATTGTATCGGTGTTTTCAGTTTTAAATGTCAAATTCATGTTACAATTTTGTTTCGACGCTTCGCGTTTAAAATACTGATCTACCCAGATTGTTCAATATGCGGCTGCTGGGCTGAAGCACAGGGGATACATTTTATATGGCTTATATTACACCTAAAGGGGGTGAAATAACGCGTTCCCCTTTGTGATTTGCATCGTGCCCGGGCGCATTTATTAGGATAAAGACGGAAGTTTAATGAAGGAGGACAAATTCATGTGGCCTCTAAAGTGGTCACAAGTTAAATACTGACAACCCACTCCGGACAACGGACAAAAGGCAATTACAAAAGCTCCCCATGAGCATGTTGTGCTTAAGTGAACTGACAAGCAAAAACACTAAAATGGCTTTAGGTCACTCCCCTTTTTAAAATATAAAGCATGTTAAAGAGTGAAGTACTGTGAGCATTTAAAATCAACCATAAATTATTGAAAGCCATGATTTATGCATACCAAAATTATTTAAAGAATTTGGTAGATTATTGTTGTCAAAGAAACATTTTTATGAAATTATAATTTTTGTAAAGCTAGAGGTTATTGAATATTTGCATGTTGTTAAATGCTATAAAAAAAATATTGAATTGTAGTCATTTTCTTTTATTTGATGTAATTTGAAATACTGGATACAAGAAATGTAGCTGTTCTGAACATTCACATACAATATAGTAAATTACGATTACAATTATGAGAATTTGGTATTTCAGGTTTAGTTTTAAAGTTATTTATTTCAAATACATTAAAACCCACTAGGTCGTATATAAATATATAATATCTTACATAAATAATTCTAGTGAGCTAGAAAAACATGACCACAAGTCAGGGTTTAAATTTGCAAATTTTTATAATGAAGAGAGGTAATTTCAAAGGGAGGACACCAAGTTTTAGGAAAATACATAATGCAGAATAGTTTTGTGAGAAATGCACTTACCTGCAATGGTTTTCGAACGACAATATGACAGGATAGTCAGATGTTTTAAAGGCACTGTGTGCTATTGCTTCTATCACATCCTGAAATGGACATTTAATATGACCTGAACCAGTGATCAATATATATATTTTTTTAATGGCTGGACAATCACTTTTATTGAAAGCCAATAAATTGGAAGACCCAAAACGAACACACAAAAAACACATGCCCAATGAAATGCACAAAAGACTCTCGTCAGTTCATCTCTGATATTGAAAAATTGGATTTCTTTTAAAAACAGCATAAGACATGCACAAGAATTATTACAAAAGCACAAACAACTCTTACACTTAACAATCTTTCCATAGACAGCCTGCTTGACTATTATTCCCCTTTGATATTATAATCTTTCATTTTCTGTCAGTCACATAATATGATGACCACAAAGACCAATTTGGAGCTAAATATATGTAGTAGATATATAGTATATGTTATGTAAACTCAAAGCTTATAATGAACTGATTAAACTAAAAAAATGTGACAATGGAAACAAAATAGACTTTCAACAATTTACAAATTTATTCAGTTGAATTTAATTACCTTTGAAGCAAGTCAGCATGTTAGCAACTTACACACAAAATTACAGCACAATAACTCCATCCAAACTAAATTTATTTTGTGGAAATCAATTTTCTATCATAAGTAAGAATGAACCTGACACTACTTTTTTACAAATGCAATACAACCCTACTTCTGCATCAGGGCTTTCCACAGGACATTTAACGATCCCTCGCCGGGGCGCTTGAATTTCGAAATCAGAGTCCCCGGGGCCCTTGAAATTTTCCGATCAGCGCATTTTTCAGTAAAAGAAAGTGGAGCTTGTCAAAAAAAATCAAGGTTTCTCTATCAGTGTATCAATATTCCCTGTTATTCCCAGTCATTTAAATGCTGACAAGGATGCATCAGGTAACTTTCCAGTCGTCAAACTGTGATGTTCATCGTCCAATTGGTTACGCAAATGCTTATGAGGGCCGGGTTAACTATCGACCATTAGTTTTGATTGACGTCGGGCACGAAGTAAGAATTTATCGCAGCTTGATTAGCAAGAAGTTGTACCATTTACGTCATATAAAACCGGTAACTAGTACAGTACAGACGGTTTCGGGCATCATCATCACACCTTTTTACTGTGAACAAGTGTTACCTATGACTCCTAATTAATACGAGAAATTAATTGCAAGTGGTAAACAAATAGTTACTTATAGCAAGTAAGTTGTGCAAATAACTCCTGGTTACAATTATGCGATAAAAATTTAATTCCAGTACATGCATATTTCATCATGTCCATTTATAGAACTGATTCACCTGTGTTTCTGATATTTATTCGACACACTTTAACAAATTTTCGTTGAATTAATTACGCACATTTGTAAATGTTTCATCCGATAATCGATACTTAAGACAACTGATGATGGCAACCTGCCATAATCCTCATGGACAACGTGAATTTTATGCATAATTCTGTCAAAACATTAATTCGACTCGTAAAGTATTTAAACACATTATCGTTGAATTCATAACGCAACTGTTAATATTTGTTGAAATCTCAGATGGGAATAATTAAATTTGTAATCCGAAACCCATTCCCGTAAGTCGATGTTAACGCGTTTTTAATCCGAAACACACTTCCGAATGTAAATGTTACCACAACGTTAAAATATTCTTGCTTCAAATTAACAGTGCAAATTTATTATGTGTCGAATCTTTTTCTCAATTAAAAAGAGCGCAAAAATTATGCAGCATGTACAATGTCGCGTCATTTGCATAGAAAGCTTGCGTGTATTGAGCGTTTTAAAAAGCACACAACACGTCAGGTGATTGACGCATGGTCAGAGGCAATATTTCATCAAATCTATAAATAGTCACTTATTTATTTGATACTATAGAAAAATGGCAAGGTTTGTGTTAAAGTAATAATTGAGAGCTTTTATCGTAAATATTTACCAGAAAGTGATTTATAAAAACGAAATAAACGGGATTACCGGGTAATAAAAAGAAACTTGAAAAGTAATAAGTATACAGTAATAGAGTTGGGATTATTGGGTAATCATTCTAGTCGGGATTTTACTATCTGTGCGGGAAAGTTTTAAAACAATTAAACAATATACAAAATCTTTTTTCTTTTTTTTAATGACTGGGGGATTTTCTTGAAGAGTCATAGGGCACCAAATGACTTTTTACGCTGTTTTTCTTTGAGTTATAACGCACCACAGAATGTAAATTGACACGTTAAATAAAAAAAAAAATCAACGTCCGGAGGGGACACCCCTCCCGAACCACCCCTATCAGCCCTGGGGCGCCTGACAAAAATCCTGCGGAAAGCACTGTTCTGCATGTAAGCTACCTACAAACATAAATTACACCACATTACCCCCCCTCCAAACAAATGCTATTTAGGGAAAAAAATTTGTTCTGCTTTAAGTAACGGTGACCTTGACCCCGCTGGCCCTATAAAGATATTTCACTAAACATAAACCAAATTGTAAAGTGCAAAAAAGGGGCATAATTCTGCTAGATTGCAAATTTAAGTCATGGAACTTAGCCAGTTACCTCACACAACACATGATGACCCCTATCACATGTGTTAAGTGTTATTGGATAACCTTAAGTAGAAACATTGATATTGAGATGTTCATGTTTACCTTAACCATAGCTTTATGCAGATGCCGTGTATACGCTAACATTAACATAAGTAGCATAGATAGAACTATTCAATGAATGCCCTACTAAACAAACAACTGTTCTCTTGTCATTGGCATTCTTGTAATAGGAAATCACAAACAATATATGGTATACTTGTCATAAAACTAGAGTTTAACATTTCTTTAACACTCCCAAGCAACATGTGAACAATTAATATCATTTGTGTCAAGCAAGGATCAATAACAAGCACTTAAATCTTGATTAACAAAAGTAAACCTTAACAGAGTACCTACACCCACTATCACATCCATTGTCATAATGAATGTTCATGTCACAGATTTGTTCACAAATAAGCCTATTATGTTCTTGCGGAACTCACACATTTTACATCTGTGCTTGCTCAACAAGAAATGCTGATAAAATAAGTTTTCTTACATATTTCATTAAGACCATGACTACCGTAGTGTGTACAGACAACAGATAAAAGAATAAATAACAAACAAAATGATGCCCCCCAAAAATGTTTAGATAAAATGGCTTAAATGTTGCACCATTTAAACAGAACTGTATTGAAATGTCTTCATTAAGGCTGATGCTCCCTACAATTTCCACTTTTATTTTCAAGTATTTCTGTTTGTTTTTCTTATTACAAGCAGTACTAAAATCCACATGAAAACAAACATTACAGTCTAACCAAAATTTGTTCCACATATTTGTCAACATTACACATTACAATCAAATGTATGATCAATTTTTCACTTTAATCAGAAGTAAAAAATCCACTGCAAAGTGATGCACTATCATTTCTTTACCTTGAATGGTACTTGGACGCACCTGGTGATTCAATTGTCATCTGATAAATGTACTCTGGGACTTCAGGAAAATATCTTTGACCCCCTTACCTTAAACTTAAATTTTTATCTATCATGGCAAACCTTGTGAAGCCATTTCTGACAAAGTTTGCACCTTAAACTGTGCTTAACTGCAATGTGAGGTAATGTTTGACACATAGAAACTAGTTATATTCCTGACCTTAATGTTATTCCAGTATACATGATGAAATCACATTGACTTCTTTTTCTACTTCTCGCATTTTATTGAATTAAATTGTACTTGAGGACACACGGTGAAGCCATGACTGACCAGATATTCATCTTGAAAGATTCTTCTGTGAGCATTACAAAGCCATGTCTGATCAAGTTCTATTGTGGAAGATACTTATGCACACATGTTGAAGCCATGTCTGACCAAGTCCTAACCTAAAAACTTATTTCCGTGCACAGCTTGACTCGATGTCTGATAAAAAATTCTCATGTTGAATGGTACTTCAGTCCACAGGATAAATCAATGTCTGACCAAGTTCTCAACTTGAATGGTGCTTCCATGAACATGGCAAGTCCATGCCTAAAATGTATTTCTGTGCACATATGGAATCAATGTCTTGCCAAATTCTCAACCTGAATGGTATTTCTATGCCCTATGTGAAGCCACGTCTGACCAAATTCTCACCTTGAATGGTACTTCCGTGCACCGTGTGAAGCCATGTCAGACCAAGTTCTCACCTTGAATGGTACTTCCGTGCACATGGTGAAGCCATGTCAGACCAAGTTCTCACCTTGAAAGGTACTTCCGTGCACATGGTGAAGCCATGTCAGACCAAGTTCTCACCTTGAATGGTACTTCTGTGCACATGGTGAATCCGTGTGTGATCATCGGCTCCTCATCTGCCCCCTTGCCGTCCCAGCAGTCCAGCTCAATACAGCGACATCCACTCAACAACACCTGGCTGTACACCTCGACCGACGACTTGCCCGTCAGTTGATGGCCTGAAAGACACGTGGACTGGCTTAAGTCTTTCAAGGTTATGCATCAGCAATATTGCTTAATGTGTATATCGCACAGGCCAATCAGAGAAGACATTTTCCTCCCAAACTTGTTTTCCACTAAGAAAAGACTACCTTTTAACAAAACAAATACCATTTAAGTGGAAAGAGTTGTTCCTGATAAGCCTTTGCGGATGCATGTGAATTAAGGCTTGTTTCCCCAATGTGAGGCTAATTTTGTTAAGGATTTCAGTATGTGGTACTATTTGTGGTCTTTGATATAACAAGAGATGTGTTTGTCAGAAACACAATGCACCCTATTGCACCGCTTTGAAAACAATATTCAATATATCATTTGGCATGTTTAGAAATTATCTCCCTTTTAAAGCTTATTACTTCCCTTGGATTTGTTTTTTAGACCATTGACCTTGAAGGATAACCTTGACCTTTCACCACTTTAAATGTGAAGCTCCATGAGATACACATGCATGCCAAATATTAAGTTGCAATCTTCAATATTGCAAAAGTTATCGCAAAACTTTAACCAAGGTTAAAGTTTTGGTACACACACAATGAATGAATGAATGAATGACAGACAGACAGGCCAAAAACAATATACCCAATATATATCTTTTGATCCGGAGGCATACAAAAATTATATCAACTGTTGAACAAAAGAGTTAAAGTTGTTTGTGGTAAAATCTGAATCCACATTAGTCTTGTTCTCGGACAATGGGGCTTAATGCATGTGCTTAAATAAAAATTCCATAAAAGCTGAAAGTGTCGTCTCTGATTGAAGACTTCACAAGCTAATCTGGGTTGACACTTGACCCACATGCTTTAAGCCACATTTTTCGAGAACAAGACTAATATGGATCTGGGTTTTACCATGCTCATATATTTCTTAAAGGGACCGTCACCCACGAATGACCAAAAAAGAAAAGTTCTAAAATACAGAATTTTTGACAATTATTAGTTTATATTGATTAAAATATCACAACAAGTATATTACATTACTTGAAAAAAGTTGTTAAGTTTTCATATTTTCATATATTCCGTTATAAATTTTACTGGGTATGTTTACCAGGTAACTACTATTTAACTATAAATAACGCAAGTAGATTGATCATCATCGTTACGTGGTAAACCCAGGAATGCAAATTGTGCATGTGTAGTGAATTGTATATATTTTATATATAAAATGATCAATCTACTTGCGTTATGTATAGTAGTATATCGTTATGTCACCTATTGCGCGATGTACTTTCCATTTTTATTACCAAATATACTGAAAATATGAACTTTTTTCCAGTAATGTAATATAACTGTCGTCATATTTTAATCAATATAAACTAATGATTGTAAAAAAATACGGCATTTTAAAACTTTTCTTTTTTCGTCATTCGTGGTTGACGGTCCCTTTAAGAGTGAGGTAATTGATGTCAATAAAAAATAACACTAAGTGCCCAGGTACCTGTGAGGTAAGTATTGTGGGAGGAGTTGATGAAGTAGTGGCTCAGGGGCTGGGTCAGGGACTAGGTCACACATACCTGTGAGGTAGGTATTGTGGGAGGAGTTGATGAAGTAGTGGCTCAGGGGCTGGGTCAGGGGCTGGGTCACACGTACCTGTGAGGTAGGTATTGTGGGAGGAGTTGATGAAGTAGTGGCTCAGGGGCTGGGTCACACGTACCTGTGAGGTAGGTATTGTGGGAGGAGTTGATGAAGTAGTGGCTCAGTGACTGGGTCAGGGGCTGGGTTACATGTACCTGTGAGGTAGGTATTGTGGGAGGAGTTGATGAAGTAGTGGCTCAGGGGCTGGGTCAGGGGCTGGGTCACACATACCTGTGAGGTAGGTATTGTGGTAGGAGTTGATAAAATAGTGGCTCAGAGGCTGGGTCAGGGGCTGGGTCACACATACCTGTGAGGTAGGTATTGTGCGAGGAGTTGATGAAATAGTGGCTCAGGGGCTGGGTCAGGGGCTGGGTCACACATACCTGTGAGGTAGGTATTGTGGGAGGAGTTGATGAAATAGTGGCTCAGAGGCTGACTAAGGGGCTGGGTCATGGGCTGGTTCACACGTACCTGTGAGGTAGGTATTGTGGGAGGAGTTGATGAAGTAGTGGCTCAGGGGCTGGGTCATGTCTTGGTTGAGGTCAAGGTGCTCGGCTGGTATCAGGTTGTTGTCTTCACCCATCAGGAACTTCAGGAAACCTTCCTGGGAGAAATGACCTGCAAAAATTTTGTCAAACCACCATGTGAACATTATCAAGTTTGATATAACACATTGCCTTTGTGAGCCAAAAAAAGGCCCAGAATAATGGGAACAACTTGCTATATAAATATATTCAGCATTCTGAGATAACAATAAGTTCATAGCATGATGCCTGTTTATTTAGCCTTTCTTATTTTGAGTATTGTATAAAGGTTGGACAGGACTATTCTCAGTTCATATGAAATTATATTTGGTACCAATAATGAATATGTTTAAGTAATGTGCATTTATGTAAAGAAACATAGTTTAAAGCGCATTAGAAATCTTTTTTTCTTGTCATAATCCCTTTAAAATTCCATAATAATTGCATTTCATGAGGGCTTTTAATATATGCCTGAATTTCTTAAACTTAAAATATTTATTTTAAAATCCCTTCCACAGTTTAGAAGTCAAACATCAATTACAGACTACATCATTGATTATTCATATCTGTTCTTGGTAAAATACCTATATATTTAGTCCAGCCCTGCCAGTAGTTCTTAATCAAATGCACTTATCAAAGAAATAAAATTTCTTGGAAAATCCTTCAAAAAGATCTTTCCAAGAAACTACCTGCGTACAGATCTGTGAATGGACCTATATTCAGGGGTAAAGAATATAAAGTTTTATGTCATAGTAAAAAAATGTTCAGTTACATTAATATGCTCCAGACACAATAATAATTGCTGCTTGTAAAATTCATTACAGGGATACAAATGGACATTATGATACAAGCGAGAATGAAGAGGCAATTCAAATATTTTCATCAAATGACATCATGTGAATTTTGAACAATCAAATATTCATCACAAACAATTATCAACAATTAGAAAAAAGGGAAATAAGAGCACCACGAAACGGGTGCCAACGCTCGGCTGCGGGTGCAGTTTTGAATAAATGAAAGCTTGTCAGAATTTTATTTTTCATAGTGACCTTGACCTTTGACCTAGTGACCCAAAAATGGGTGTGGCGTGTAGAACTCATCAAGGTGCACCTACATATGAAGTTTCAAATTTGTAGGTGGAAGCACTTTGATTTTATAGCAAAACGTCAAGGTATTAGCACTACAGGGACAGAGGACAGCGGACGACACGACAAGCTGACTATGACAATACCTCGGGTTTCCTCCGAAAACAGCCGAGCTAAAAAATCACAATCCTGACAGGGTTCAGAATCACTGTAAATTCAATGTATTAACGCTTTTCCAAGTATATTGCCCACAATAATTGATGAAAACCTTACCAGACAAAAGTGATACAAAACAAACATTCATTATCAAATTATGTATCTCATTTTCAACTTTGTTATCACAAAGATTTTCTGGAAGTTGAACTATAATTGAATAATTATCTATTAACAAGTGGACCTGCCCATTTGTCCAGATAAAGGTTTTACATTGATAAGTTAGAATATCATTTTTTATATTAAGACATTGATAATGTGTTGTTTTAAAACAAATCGGTTATTAGATACAATGAAAAGAATTTCAGGAACTAGCTACTGCAAGACATGTTTTGAAACTAAGGATTTAACTTAAAAAATTAAAGTACACAGTAACCAGAACTCAAACAAGTTTAATTGAAACAAATTACAAAATGTACTTCAATGTGGCTAAACAAATGGCTAAACTGAAACTAAACAATGACCGAATCATTATAAATGATGATAAAAATATGACAAAACAAATGACTTTAATGTGACTAAAACAATTACTTAAATATTAACAAAATATGAACATACATGAAGTGAAGACAAATGTCAAATCAGCCTATATTTCCCAGGATGCTATTTTAAACCAATGTATCTGCTGCCATGGGAGAATTGATGCTAGACTGATTGTTATTCTAGTTTTAAGGTCCACCCAACCTTTGAATGATTCAAATTTTCAAACACATGTTTAAACTAGTTTGAACAATTAAATGACAGTAGACTAAAAGTTTCCAGTGAAACCATAAAAAAAAAAAAAAAAAAAAAAAAATAGGATGTGATTTCCTATTAGCATTTTTATATATAATTTTATAGGAAATTGTGTATTCTTGAATCCGAAAGTTAAGCTTAATTTAATTAACGTTCATTTTATTGACGTACATTTTCCGGCATTTTAATGTACGTTAAGTCAATGACGTAACATCCGCTTTCTGTTATTATTTGTATTATCCTGATGAAGGCGTAAGCCGAAACGTTGATAAAAAAGGAAAGAAAAATATGTGTTTTTGTTGGATTTATCATACTACAGTGAAACCATATTAAGTCTAAAGAGTAAAAGATAAATGCTAGCCATTACTAAGATCCAATCAGCTAATATTCTGTTAAGAGCTAGTTTGTAACCATGGGAATATTAAACGTTGTGATGCAACCTAAATATTGCTATAGGTTTATAATAAATTGCATGTGAAACCCTCTGGAAAATCATAATTCTATGATATGTGAAACCCTATGGGAAATTTATGTTATACATTTGCTCTTCATAAAGAGATATATTTTCAATAAAATGAGTTATAAACATTTGTACAATCAACTAAGACGTATTGATTCCAATATTCCATTATGGCCCAACTAAAGGATGAAGACCTTAGCAACATGTTTGACATTTTATTCCTAAGCTATCTTGACCTTTAACCAAAATATCATAGACATCAATCTGGGTGAAATGATTTAACCTATAAAACAGCTAAATAAATGACAAACTATTGTAAACAGTTTCACCATAATATATGCCATTACATGGAAAACTCTCCTGCAAACAATAAATGTTGATGTTTTTCTCCAAAACAGATATCAGTAAAAATAAAATAATATTCAACTCAGAAATGACAAAAATAGTCGACCTAACATTTTTTATTAAATTCTTATTCATGGTTAGAGCCTTGTTCCAGGAAAACTAGTCATGTGCTTTAAGAGTCATCATCCAAGAAAAGCTAATCTGGGACAACATTTTAAACTCGTGCATTAAGCCCAGTTCTTTTCAGTACCTGGCTCATTATATCACTTTTGTACTGAACATCCTACTTTTATTCCAGGATATATGAACTCCAAATGGCTGTTTAGTACCTGTTAATTTATAGTGATACACAGAAAATACTTTTTAAATGGCACATTTTGGATTTCAGAATAGATACACAGTAGAACATAACTAAATATGAGCATTTAGAATTTCTACAAAGTGAAACATAAACAACAAGGGCTGTTTGTAAAACATGCATGCCCCTAATAAGGGCTGTCCGTTGTAGTGGCAGCCATTGTGTGAATACGGTTTTTGTCACTGTGACCTTGACCTTTGACCTAGTGAGCTGAAAATCAATAGGGGTCATCTGCGAGTCATGATTAATGTACCTATGAAGTGTCATGATCCTAGGCAAAAGCGTTCTTGAGTTATCATCCGGAAACAATGTTACTGTTTTGGGTCACCTTGACCTTGACCTTTGACCTAGTGACCTGAAAATCAATATGGGTCATCTGCGAGTCATGATCAATGTACCTATGAAGTTTCATGATCCTAGGCGTAAGTGTTCTTGAGTAATCATCCGGAAACCATTTAACTATTTCGGGTCACTGTGACCTTGACCTTTGACCTAGTGACCTCAAAATCAATAGGGGTCATCTGTGAGTCATGATCAATCTACCCATGAAGTTTCATGATCCTAGGCATATGTGTTCTTGAGTTATCATCCGGAAACTATTGTACTATTTCGGGTCACCGTGACCTTGACCTTTGACCTACTGACCTCAAAATCAATAGGGTTCATCTGCAAGTCATGATCTATCTACCTATTAAGTTTCATGATCCTAGGCGTATGCGTTCTTGAGTTATCATCCGGAAAACATTTTTACTATTTCTGGTCACTGTGACCTTGACCTTTGACCTAGTGACCTCAAAATCAATAGGGGTCATCTGCAAGTCATGATCAATCTACCTATGAAGTTTCATGATCCTAGGCATATGCTTTCTTGAGTTATCATCCGGAAACCATTTTACTATTTCTGGTCACCATGACCTTGACCTTTGACCTAGTTACCTCAAAATCAATACGGGTCATCTGCGAGTCATGATCTATCTACCTATGAAGTTTCATGATCCTAAGCCTAAGCGTTCTTGAGTTATCATCCTGAAACCATTTTACAATTTCGGGTCACCGTGACCTTGACCTTTGACCTAGTGAACTCAAAATCAATAGGGGTCATCTCGAGTCATGATCTATCTACCTATGAAGTTTCATGATCCTAGGCATATGCGTTCTTGAGTTATCATCCGGAAACCATTTTACTATTTCGGGTCACCGTGACCTTGACCGTTGACCTAGTGACCTCAAAATCAATAGGGGTCATCTGCAAGTCATGATCAATCTACCTATGAAGTTTCATGATCCTGCAAGGCATATGCGTTCTTGAGTTATCATCCGGAAACCATTTTACTGTTTCGAGTCACCATGACCTCGACCTTTGACCTAGTGACCTCAAAATCAATAGGGGTCACCTGCGAGTCATGATCTATCTACCTTTGAAGTTTCATGATCCTAGGCCTAAGCGTTCTTGAGTTATCATCCGGAAACCAACTGGTGGACGGACCGACAGACCGACCGACAGACCAACATGTGCAAAGCAATATACCCCTTCTTCTTCAAAGGGGGGCATAAATATCAGAATTTCTACTTAGTGAAACATAAACAAATAATAATGAGCATCTAATGCAGATAATTTGTCAAAACCACTGCAATTACTACCAAACAAAATATGCATAAAAAACATAATTTCAGAAGGTAAAATGACAACTTAATCAACTAATACCATTGCAAATGACAACACTTTCAGATTCAACTGTCATACACTGGGCCTCAGACATGAGCTTACATGCAAATGAGGCAGTGAATTTTGCAGAATGTAAATAAAATTAACTATGTTTCTGTATTATCTTACAATGCTCTTAAGCTGCAAAGATCATCATCATCATCATCATCACCATCATCATCATCATCATCATCATCATCATCATCATCATCATCATCATCATCATCATCATCATCATCATCATCATCATCATCACCATCATCATCATCATCATCACCACTATTGCTTAAATTTGGTCAATACTTCAACAATATTCATTGAACAAAAACTCAATTATTTATAGATGCTCAATAAACTTCAGTTCCAAGTGTCCCTAAACTTCAGTCCTATATTATTTAACAGACATAAAGATTTCATTGAAGATGTCAAAAGAACTATATGAAGTCAATGATAAAAGGTCATCATTTGCAATGGTATGAACAGAAAATTATTATAAAAATTGACACAATCTTGCATGAACTCAGTGTCTGAAAAGGTTTTGTAACATATTAATGCCAAATCCACTATAGCAGAAAAGTAACTAGAGAGTCTACTATGTCCCCAATCAGCACATAGTGCATTCAAGGACTTTTGAGCTGTATTAAAAGAAAAATCTAACAGGCTTGTAAAAAAAATCTATACATTTAATGAATACAAATTACAAACTTTATTCCCCTATGAGGTGACTGACTTTTTTACGTACCGTGATCAATAATACAATAGAAAAGTTGTGCGTAGATATTGCTTTCATTTTCTCAACCATTTTCAGTACTGAGCCATGCTTGTGGCATTATCTTCTAAATCAAATCAAATCAAAGTTCTGATTCAAACATAAGCAGCGTGTCAAAGAACTGTCACTCAGTCAGCTCCACTACTGATTCTCCAATGAACAGAACAGTATGTTGTGAAACAACGTGATCTCTCGGGATTTGTGCATTAAAAAACATTTTATAAACCCATTATACATACTGACATAATATTATGTAGACATGCTTTCAATGTAAGCCTGTACAATTCAGTACACTCCACATGTTGTTACCACATCCCTATTTCCTCTGCTGACATTCAATGTTTTGTTAAAAACCTTTTTTCTTGCTCCACACATTTTTTTTTTTTTTAGGGTTCAATCAAGCGAGAAATGGCAACTGGGGAGGGCAAATTTTAACTCTTTTAAAATTTGCCCTCCATAATTGCAGTTTTAAATGCTTGATGGACATCTTGAAAAAAGGTCTGTAGAGAAGTGGTATCTCTGCAACTTATGTAGTGCACTGTATCAGTATTTGGGCCGTGCTCTGTGAAAAAGGGGGTTAACTGCATGAGCGTATAGTGTCGTGCAAGATAAGCCTGTGCAGTCCGCACAAGCTAATCAGGGATGACACTTTTCGCATAAACTTTATTTTTGCTATGAAGAGACTTTCTTGAAACAAAATGTATCATTAAAGCGGAAAGTGTCGTCCCAGATTAGCCTGTGCATATTGCACAGGATAATCTGGGACGACAGTTAACGCACATTCATTTAACCCCCTATTCACAGATCATGTCCCATTTATTTACCATATGTTTACAAATGGGTTAACCATTTTTTTGGCAAAAGTGTCTTTGTTGTTGATGTTTTCATTCAGTTGCTCATTTGAGAATATCACACATTGGTTACCTAGATACCATGCATATATATGAGACTTTGCTATAGCAACCATGCAAAACTTACCTTCTTCAAGAGTACCATCTTTTGAAGAGATTCACAGAATAAAGTTAGTTATAGTGAGTAGCATAAGAGATGGCAATAAGAGAGACATTCTGCTAACCACAATAATATTATCACACACACAAATAAAGAACTTGAAAGATTTGGAAAAACAGAGCATTATATTAAATACAGCATACACAAAAATAGATCACGTTATAAACCATGATGGTTTAAATCATTCAATTTATCAATTTTAAGAAGAAAAATTTGTGTTAATAATTTGACATTGGACATTAATATAACATGAGAATCATAATAATAGAATAATAAAGAAGAATGTCAGAAATTAATACATATGATTAAATTAATGTTATTGCCATCCCTAAATTCCGTTCCCATAAAGCGGTTAGTAAATACAACTTCATAAGGCTGCCATATATAATTATAACATCTGCACAAATATTGTCATGTTGGCATTAATAGCGAGTGAATTGAATTATAAAGCTGTCTACCGGTATATTATAATCAATGAATGCATAAAGAATTGTGAGGATTAAAGAAAAATTGACACAAATGACAAAAATAATTTCAAATTTAACATGACATGATTTTGTATCACATACAGATGCCTTTATTTAAGGAAAACATAAGGTGAAGATACTGATGAAAATACAAAACAGGTTTGATTGTAGAATTTTACAGCAATCTAATTGACAAATTTATTTTAGTCAAATGGCTTATAAAGCATGTACATTTATTTATTCAAGGGACCATGATTTCACCACATTTGTTTTTTATACTACAACTACAAATAACGGTATTTAAAAAAAAAACATGTCAATTATACTTACTTTCTAAGAAATATTTGCAATTTAAAATTTTGAATCTAAAACGAGTTTTAATATGTCCATAGGACATATAATTATAAATATGCATTTAATGTCTTTTAAATCATGAAAACTAAAAACTAGATAGTTCAGAGGTCCACACAAATCATCCAAAAGATTATCAGAAATTTAAAATATCATGCTATCAAAGAGTGGACATTATCACACAAATAGATAAAAAATAATATTTTTTAACATATAGCAGGCACAGAGAATATTTTCCAACATTCCAAATCACCAATCTTCTATGCAGAACATGTTTAGCAAATGGAATGTTCTTAAGCAATGTAACATTTTGCAGTCATTAAATTTGAAACAATTAAACATATTACAATTGCAATAAATTAATATTAAATGTAGTTTGAAAGTTTATATTAAAAGTTCTTTAATGCAAGACGTTTTAAAACATCTTACTAACAGTCCACTGTTCTGACCCACCATCACCAATAGTATTGTTAAAGGCTTTGTCAACCTTATGCTTTTGGCTGAGATTTTCACATGCAAGCTACCTTACTTTAAAACTAGATGACTTCATCACATACTATGCCAAGCCAGTGTAAAACTAATTCATTTATTATGATACAACATTTTCAGCAGATACATATGAGCCTTTATGCTTGTGCGTAAAGAGTCCTCCAAGATTAGTCTGCTGACTTTTTTCCGCCTTAATTTGTTTGTAGGTAATGAGAGATATTCTTTAAAAAAACAAGAGATGTGTTTGTAAGAAACACAATGCCACCTATTGCGCCGCTTTGAAATAAAATTTCAATACATCATTTGGCAGGTTTAGAAATTATCTCCCTTTTAATGCTTATTACTTCCCTTGGATTGTTTTTTTTATACTTTTGACCTTGAAGGATGACCTCAACCTTTCACCACTCAAAATGTGCAGCTTCATGAGATACACATGCATGCCAAATATCAAGTTGCTATCTTCAATTTACAAAAAGTTATGACCAAACTTTAACGAAGTGTCAAGTTTTAGGAAAGAAAAATACAGTGATATTTGACCTTGAAGGATGACCTTGACTTTTCACCACTCACAATGTGCAGCTCCATGAGATACACATGAATGCCAAATATTAAGTTGCTATATTCAATATTGCAAAAGTTATCAAACTTTAACCAAGGTTAAAGTTTTGAGACAGCATGACACACATGCCAAAAACAATATACCCTCTCTTCTTTGAAGAAGAGAGCATACAAAATACCATTTGCACAGGCTGATCTAGGATGACACTTTACACACATGCATTAAACCTATTTTTTTTCAGAATATTCTCACGCTAAACATTTGCAAAATATGTTTCACACAAATGGAACATTTAACGGAAAATCTTAAAACCCGTCACCGCAACATTTCACTATTTCTGTGCACTTGAACAAGTATGTGGCTGTTCCGCCCTGGGCCATACCTTTTGCAGCCATGCTGGGCTTGGTCTCATACTTGTTGATCAAATCGAGGGCCTGCTTGGAAGTGAAGTACGGGTACAGGATCTCGTTGAGGCGCGGGTCTCGCTGAGTGTCATTCAGGAACTTGACAAACTGCTCTGACGTTAGATACGGCTTCTTTTTCGCTCCTCTGAAATAAGGCAGACATTTTCATCAACTTAGGACATTAAAATTAAATTAGGAAAACCTATTCCTAAAAATCAAGTTGACATTTTCATGAAATCAGGCTAACATTTTCATATTAACAGTCGAAACCCGATGGCTTGAACTCGACGGGACCGTCTGGAATCCAAGCCATCCGATTTCTTATAAACTTTTGTTTATGAACAAGTCTGCAGGACATTTTCACCTCCAGTTGAAGAGTTCACATATTGCTTAAACTCCGTACTACTTCGCACTACTTACTGCTTTTAAATTCATAAGTTCATAATAAATATAAACTTAATACTTTAATTTATGAATAATTTAAAACAGTTCCAATACAATTAACAAATAGCATTAAGTAAATTATCAGCACGTTTAAGCGTAGCACATTTTAAGGTAACAAATAGCACTAAAAAACAAAACATGCTTCCGCACTATATACACATTACATACGAGACAGAAATATATTCCTTTATTTATTTATATTTTTTGAAGCGTTCCGTAGCAGTCTTCGAAAAACAAAGCTTTTTAGCGATTTAGCCGTTGCAGCCATTATGATAAAGCATCTACGAGAACCTCATGTCTTATAAAAAATTCCATCTTTTACTCAAATCAATTAATGATTGAGTCGATGACATGTTAGCAAACAAGTGTTAAATCAATTATTGCGTGCTTTTAATCAAGCGGTCATAATCGATTTACAGTTTATGCGATCGGAATTAAATCAATTTGTGCGTGCCTTTAATCAAGCAGTCCTAGTCGAATAACATTTTTTTTTGGGACCCGAAGTGAGTTCGAGCCATCCGAACAAAAGAACGTGTAAAAACCTTATCCGGGACTGTGAAAACAGTTCAGGCCATCCGATAATTCGAGCCAAGCGAGTTCTAGCCATCCAACAAAATTTTATATGAATATTTAGGCATACAAAATTGGTGCTTTGATGCGAGTTCGAGCCAACTGGAAATTCGAGCCAAGCGAGTTCGAGTCATTGGGTTTCGACTGTACCATATATAGACATTTTTATGTAATCAAGTTTTTCTTTCATGAAATCAGGAAAACATTTTAATGAAATCTGGACAACAATTTTCATGAAATCATTTTTTTTTTTCTTGAAATCTAGAAGACATTTTCAAAATATCCAGATGACATTTTTATGATATCATGAAGACTTTGTTAAGATATAAGGAAGACATTTTCATGAAATAAGGAAGACATTTCTGGAACCATTTTCGAACTCCTCCAAGATATCATTTGGAAAAATCTTCTTAACAAAATTTCATTAAGAACATACAAAAAATGTAGCCTCTAGAGTGTTAACAAGGCAAATGTTGACGTCCCACAACACATGACGGACAAATTGCAATCACAAAAGCTCACCTTAAGCACATTGTGCTCTGTCGAGCTAAAAATATGTTAAATCTAAGCATCGCTCTATGAAAACAGGGCTAAATGGATGCTCTTAAAGAAGTCTACACAGGCTAATCAGGGACAAAACTGTCTACTTTCATGCAACTTTTTGTTTCAAGAAAGTCTCATATAAACAAAATCCAGTTGAGGCAGAAAGTGTTGTCCCTGATAAGCCAAAGCGGACTTCATAGGCTAATCTGGGACGATACTTTACACACATGTATTCAGACCAGTATCCCCAGAGCGAGGATCAGTTTTATCTCAAGCATTCAAGACTCTTCTTTATATGTATCTTGTTCTGAGAAAACTGGACTTAATGCTTGTGCGTACAGTGCCGTCCCAGATTAGCCTGTGCAGTCCACACAGGCTAATCAGGGACGACACTTTCCTATTTTATGGTATTTTTAGTTTGAAGGAAGTCCCTTCTTACCGAAAATCAAGTTTAAGCGGAAAGTGTCGTCCCTGATTAGCCTGTGCGGACTGCATAGGCTAATCTGGGACGGCACATTACACACATGCATTATGCCCAGTTTTGTCAGAACAAGACACATATATTTCTGGTATAGTTAAAGCTAAGATTAATTACATAACTATACATACATTTCATCAAATACTTTGTCAACTTCTGTTCTTCCAATCAAATGCCGATAGAATGTGAAGAAATCATCAAATGTGAATTTGTTGGGGTCAATGGTGTCAGTCTGAAAAACACAAGAAAAATCAATCTTCAAATAGGAAGCTTATACTTCAGGTATATCCATACAAAGAAAAACTTCTGTAAATGAATATGATTCACCTATATAGATATGTCACTTTAACAATAGGACCTGAAAGGCAAAAAGTCACTCACCTGAGATACAAAGGAACTGACCTGTTCTGTGCAGCCCTAGATATCATAAGAACAAATATTCTGACCAAGTTTCATGAAAAGTGAACTATAAATGTAACTTTTAGAGTGCTAACAAGTTTTTACTATAGCCATATAAGGATTAAATCCCCACCCCCTGGAGGCATTGTTTTTCAACAGACCAAAACCATTTTCGAACCCATTCAAGATATCATCAAAATGTTCTTTGCATGTTTCATTTAGATTGGACAATAAATTCGACTTTTAGAATGTTTACAAGTTTTTAATATAGCCATACAAGGAAAAATGCCCTGCCCCCTAGCAGCCATGTTTTTCAACCAACCAGAACCATTTTCAAGCTAGTCCAAGATATCATTGGGACAAATCTTCTGACCAAGTTTCATTAAGATCGGACAATAAATGTGGCCACTATAGTGTTAACAAGGTTTTACTATAGCAATATATAGCCATATAAGGAAAAATGCCCCGACCCCTGGCGGCCAAGTTTTTCAAGAAACTGGAACCATTTTCAAATTCGTCCAAGATATGATTGGGAAAAATCTTCTGACCAAGTTTCATGATGATTTGACAATAAATGTGGCTTCTAGATTGTAAACAAGGTTTTACTATAGCCATATAAGGAAAAATGCCCTGAAGGGGGGCAGCCATGTTTTTCAACAGACCAGAACCATTTTAGAACTCATCCAAGATATTATTAGAACAAATGTGCTGACCAAATTGAATGAAGATTGGACTATAAATGTGACTTTAAAGTGTTAACAAGTTTTTACAAAAGCCATATAAGAAACAAGAGTGCAGACCGCTCATCTATTTTCTTTTTAAAGGTGAAGGGACTCTCATTTTCAATCACAAAGGAGGGAGGGGTGGAGTGAAGAGGGGTGTAAAGTGAGGGGGTGTGGACATTTATTACACAATCTTCCAAAAATGCGAAAAATGAATGAAAAAAAAATCGAGAGGGGGGGTGGTGGGTGGGTGGGGGATTCTTGGGTGCGATGGTTGGATGGTATTTCAAACATAAAATAATAAAAATAAATATTTGTGTTTTTTAACCATTTCAAAAAAAAAAAATTGGGGGGGGGGGGGGTGGGGGGGGGGGGGGTATAGCATAGTGTGAGGGTGTGGTGGTCATTTGTCAGATGATCTTAAAAAAAAAAAAAATAGGGGAGGGGGGGGGGGGAGGGGAGGGTGGTTGGGGGGTATTCTTGAGTGCGATGGTTGGACAGTATTTCAAACATAAAATAATAAAAATCAATATTTGTGTTTTTTAACCATTTCAAAAAAAAGGGGGGGGGGGTGCGGTGGGGGGTATAGTATAGCCTGAGGGTGTGGTGGTCATTTGTGAGAAGATTTAAAAAAAAGAAAAAAAAAAAAAAAAAAAAATTAGGGGGGGGGGGGTGTATAGTATTGTGTGAGGGTATGGTGGTCATTTGTGAGATGATCTTAAAAAAAAAAAAAAAAATTAGGGGGGGGGATTCGGGGGTGGGGTGGGGGGGGGGGGGTATAGTATAGTGTGAGACTGTGGTGGTCATTTGTGAGATGATCTTCAAAAAAAAAAAAATTAGGGGGGGGGAATTTGGGGGGGGGGTATTCTTGGGTGCGATGGTTGGACGGTATTTCAAACATAAAATAATACAAATAAATATTTGTGTTTTAACCGTTTCAAAAAAAACAATTTGGGGGGGGGGGGGGTATAGTATAGTGTGAGGGTGTGGTGGTCATTTGTGAGATGATCTTAAAAAAAAAAAAAAAAAACAAGATGTGTTTGTGAAACACAATGTCCCCCTATATGACGTTTGACCTTGTAGGATGACCTTGACCTTGACCCTTCACCACTCAAAATGTGCAGCTCCTTGAGATACACATGCATTTCAAATATAAAATTGCTAGCTTCAATATTGCATAAGTGACATTACATGCCCAATTTTGACCCATATATTTGACCTTGAAGGATGACCTTGACCTTTCACCACTCAAAATGTGCAGCTCCATGAGATACACATGCATGCCAATTATCAAGTTGCTATCTTCAATATTGCAAAAGTATTCATAAAATAAGCGATTTGGGCCACATATATTTGACCTCTGACCTTGAAGGATGACATTGACCTTGACCTTTCACCACGCAAAATGTGCAGCTCCATGAGATACACATGCATGCCAAATATCAAGTTGCTATCTTCAATATTGCAAAAGTATTCCTAAAATGAGCGATTTTGGCCACATATATTTGACCTCTGACCTTGAAGGATGACCTTGACCTTTCACCACTCAAAATGTGCAGCTCCATGAGATACACATGCATGCCAAATATGAAGATGCTATCTTCAATATAGCAAAAGTTATTGCAAAATGTTAAAGTTTGGCGCAAACCAACCAACCAACCAACAGACAGGGCAAAAACAATATAAAAAAATTTAGGTGGGTGGGGGCGTATTCGGGGGGAAGGGGGGGGGCACGGGGGATGGTTTGGGTGGAGTCTGTTGTGGTATGTCAGAGGTAAGAGTAGTTTTGTCAAAGTATCAATCAAATCTAATCATAAATAAAGAAGTTATGGCATTTTTAGCCAAATTTAATCATTTGACCTTGAGGGGGGGGGGGGGGCACGGGGGATGGTTTGGGTGGAGTCTGTTGTGGTATGTCAGAGGTAAGAGTAGTTTTGTCAAAGTATCAATCAAATCTAATCATAAATAAAGAAGTTATGGCATTTTTAGCAAAATTTAATCATTTGACCTTGAGAATCAAGGTCATTCAAAGGTCAAGGTAAAATTCAACTTGCCAGGTACAGTAACCTCATGATAGCATGAATGCATTTGAAGTTTGAAAGCAATAGCCTTGATACTTTAGAAGTAAAGTGGATCGAAACACAAAATTTAACCATATATTCAAAGTTACTAAGTCAAAAAAGGGCCATAATTCCGTAAAATGACAACCAGAGTTATGCAACTTGTCCTTTTACTGTACCCTTATGATAGTTTGCGAGTGTTCCAAGTATGAAAGCAATATCTATGATAGTTTAGGGGTAAAGTGAACCAAAACACAAAACTTAACAAAATTTTCAATTTTCTAAGTATAAAGGGCCCATAATTCCGTCCAAACGCCAGTCAGAGTTACAAAACTTTGCCTGCACATTCCCCTTATGATAGTTAATCAGTGTTGCAAGTATGAAAGCAATAGCTTTGATATTGTAGGAATAAAGTGGACCTAAACACAAAACTTAACAAAATTTTCAATTTTCTAAGTATAAAAAGGGCACATAATTCTGTCAAAATGCCAGTCAGAGTTACATAACTTTGCCTGCACAGTCCCCTTATGATAGTTAGTAAGTGTTGCAAGTATGAAAGCAATAGCTTTGATACTTAAGGAATAAAATGGACCTAAACACAAAACTTAACCAAAATTTTCAATTTTCTAAGTATAAAAAGGGCACATAATTCTGTCAAAATGCACGCCAGAGTTATCTAACTTTGCCTGCCCAGTCCCCTCATGATAGTAAGTAAGTGTACCAAGTTTGAATGCAATAGCATTGATACTTTCTGAGAAAAGTGGACCTAAACGCAAAACTTAACCAGACGCGGACGCCAACGCCGACGCCGAGGTGATGACAATAGCTCATAATTTTTTTTCAAAAAATAGATGAGCTAAAAATGCCCCGCCCTCTGGCAGTTATGTTTTTAAACCAACTGGAACCATTTTCGAACTTGTCCAAAATATGATTGGGATAAATCTTCTGACCAAGTTTCATATAGATCAGGAAAAATAAATGTGGGCTCTAGAGTGCTAACAAAGTTTTACTATAGCCATATATAGCAATATAAGGAAAAGGCCCCGCGCCCTGGTTGCCATGTTTTTCAAGCAACTAGAACTATTTTTGACTTGTCCAAGATATTATTGGGAATAATCTTCTGAAAATGGTTCTTGATGATTGGGCAATAAATGTGACCTCTGGAGTGTTAACATGGTTTTACTATAGCCATGTTAAGAAAAATGCCCTGCCCCCTGGCGGCCATGTTTTTCAACCAACCGGAACCATTTTCAAACTCGTCCAAGAAATCATTGGCACAAATCTTCTGACCAAATTTCATGAAGATCAAACAATAAATGTGGCCCCTAGAGTGTTAACAAACCAAATATTGACGCCGCACAACAGACAAAAGGTGATCACAAAAGCTAACCATGAGCACATTTTGCTCAGGTGAGCTAAAAGCATTTTAACAACATAGAATGACAATAACAGATATTCTCTTTCCATTACCAATCAGAATTTGTAGACTTTTAAGACCTTTGTGACCCAAAGGCAGGGTCATGTCTTGATGTTGACCATTAATGACCTAGAGACAGGGTCATATCTTGATGTTGACCATTAATGACTTAGAGACAGGGTCATATCTTGATGATGACCATTAATGACCTAGATACAGGGTCATATCTTGATGTTGACCATTAATGACCCAGAGACAGGATCATATCTTGATGTAGACCATTAATGACCCAGAGACAGGATCATATCTTGATGTTGACCATTAATGACCCAGAGGCAGGGTCATATCTTGATGCTGACCATTAATGACATAGAGACAGGGTCATATCTTGATGTTGACCATTAATGACCTAGAGACAGGGTCATATCTTGATGATGACCATTAATGACCTAGATACAGGGTCATATCTTGATGTTGACCATTAATGATCCAGAGACAGGATCATATCTTGATGTTGACCATTAATGACCTAGAGACAGTGTCATATCTTGATGTTGACCATTAATGACCTAGAGACAGGGTCATATCTTGATGTTGACCATTAATGACCCATAGACAGGGTCATATCTTGATGTTGACCATAAATGACCCAGAGACAGGGTCATATCTTGATGTTGACCATTAATGACATAGAGGCAGGGTCATATCTTGATGTTGACCATAAATGACCTAGAGGCAGGTCATATCTTGATGTTGACCATTAATGACCTAGAGGCAGGGTTAAAATATTCTTAAATCTTCAAACCCCAAGGCAGGGTAGACTCTTCACCTTTAACATTTATTTCCCTGGATCAATAGCTACCTCTGTCTGAGAAAAACATGACTAATTTAAAAACATTTCTTTCCTAATTGGAGTAGTGATATATGCTGTCAAAATTTCAAAACATTATGAGCGAAACCTTGAAAAATCGGCAGTAAGTAAATTCAAACCTTCTAGTTCCCATAATGAACCCTCTCCAGCTCAGTGGCAAAGTGTAAATGCTTCTGAGAGGTCAAGGTTTAAAGGAGGGCTTTTTTTCTTGATTTGGGGAAAGGGCCTGGCCTTCCATTTTAAGAAAACGTTACTAACAAAACAGAGAAAGGAGAAAAATATCCCAAAATAAGCTTGCAATTTGGGGAAAATTGTATATTAAAGAAATTCTCTTTAGGGAAGGGGCCTATATAAGGCCCTTGCTAAAGAAGGAAAGAAAGCCCTGGTTAGGGACAGCCCTACATCTTACCTTGGAAGCCTTGAAGTCCATGGTCTCCAGGGCTTTCTCTACTCGCTTCTTGTCATCTTTGTTGTCCTTTGTGATCATTCTTGTGATGCTGAAATAGACCATGTGCACTTGTGATGCTTAAATAGACAACGCACATGAGATATGAGGCTAAAACAGACAACACACACTAAGATGTGATGATGAAACAGACCACAGCAACTATTTGTGATCTGAAATAGACTAGATGCGGCAGGGGAACAGGGAGATACAGTCCTGGGTATTTAAAACAATAAGTAATCAGGCCTTGAAGAATCCACTCGACCGCTCGCATATGCTAGTGAAGTTGACGGTCGGGCGAGTAAAGTTTGTTAAATACTCGACCGACCAGGCGAGTGCTGTTTTTCAAGTTGAGAAATATAAATTCAGTTCCAGAACTCCTGCCACATCGATACAAATTTTTTGAACGAACAAAAAATAGAATTAGTACACAAAAAAACCGCACTTTCGTTTTGACAATGAAAAATGACGTCACGGGCACAGTAAAAATAATTCTCGTAATCGGCTGCGCTCTTTTTGTAGGTGTCAGTGCTCTTAGCTTATCGATTAAAAGTGCAAAAAAAAAAGTTAAATATATTGGTAATAGCGTGAAGAATACAATTTCATTTTAATGTAAATATCAATCAAACAAGGGCTGTTTGTGAAACATGCATGCCCCCCATATGGAAAGCATATGGGCTATAAGTTGTAGTAGCAGCCGGGTGGTGGTGGTGGTGGTGGTGGTGGAACCTTAATTTCATTTTTGTCCGATGTTTATTGATACAATGCATTACAAAAATGCGGTTAGCCTTACATTTGGTAAAATTTAAATAAATTACAAGGGAGGCAAATGCTGTAACAAAAAGAACATGCATAAACAGTAGTTGTTTCCCTTGTTTGAACCATGCTAAATCCTTAAAATGCCTATTTCCAGTAACTGTGACCTTCACCTGTGACCTTGACCTTTGACCAAGTGACCTCAAAATCAATAGGGGTCATCTGCGAGTCATGGTAAATGTTCCTTTGAAGTTTCATGATCCTAGGCCTAAGCGTTCTTGAGTTATCATCTGACAACCACCTGGTGGACGGACCGACAGACCGACCGACAGACCGACCGAAATGAGCAAAGCAATATACCCCCTCTTCTTCGAAGGGGGGCATAAAAATAATACATAACTGGTTAATTATAATACTTCTTATATTTAATCAAAAATAAACAGAAAAATAATTATTAATAAACAGAATAATTCGTGATCAGAAGCCTTAGCCAAAATTTACCATATTGTAACCATTTGTCAATCAAGCGTGTCTTTCAGTAAAAGTTCGTCTGAAATATTAAAACTCAGCATGGAAAAGGGTTCTTTTTAAAAATATCTGCAAGGTGGTGGAGACAGGGAACAGAAAGAAAGGTCATCAAAACGAGAAGCGGAAAGTATTGAGAAAAGGAAACAGGTGCAGAAAACGTAAGGAAAGCAAATAAAATCCATCAGATAATGTAGTTAATTTGTTTTCAGTTTAGTGTCACTATGTTACGTAGGTTAAAAGGTTCTGGTTGATCATAACTATAAAGATAGATATATTTTTTTTAATGCAGGACGAGTAGATTAAAGTGAAGGGCGAGTGGATTGTCAGACCTACTCACCCTGCAGGGCGAGTGGCTCTGGAAAAATTCTTCAAGGCCTGGTAATGGTGGACTGGTCTTTTGTAAAAGTGGATTTGTTCATTTGGCAGTTGTTTACATGTTCAAATTAAAGTTGTAAATGTGGGTCTCGTCATCTCCGCTGATCATGATCAAATAGATGTATAATCAACAGATGATCCTCGCTCTGGGGAAACAGGGCTTACTACATGTGTGGAAACAGGGCTTAATACATGTGTGGAAACAGAGCTTAATACATGTGTGGAAACAGGGCTTAATACATGTGTGGAAACAGGGCTTACTACATGTGTGGAAACAGAGCTTAATACATGTGTGGAAACAGGGGTTAATACATGTGTATAAACAGGGCTTAATACATGTGTGGAAACAGGGCTAAATACATGTGTGGAAACAGGGCTTAATACATGTGTGGAAACAGGGCTTAATACATGTGTGGAAACAGGGCTTAATACATGTGTGGAAACAGGGCTTAATACATGTGTGGAAACAGGGCTTAATACATGTGTGGAAACTGTCATTCCAGATTAGACTGTGCAATCTGCTTTCATAAATTTTTTAATAACACGAGTCTCTTTTAAATGACAATCTAGCCTAGGCAGAAAGTGTCTCCCTGATTAGCCTGTGTGGACTGCACATGCTAATCTGGGACAACACTACACACGTGCATTAAGCCCCATTTCCCCAGAGCAAGGCTCATTAAGAAAAATACCGTTGACCTTAGACAACAGGTGAAAGACATGGATGAGGACCCTGATGATAATTGTGTAATGACGACCATGAATTGGTGAATTCCTCCTATCAAGACTTAACTGTATAATTATTTATGTGATCCCACGCTAACGCATTTTTTAGATATTGTGAGGGAACGGTTTTCATGTTACAAACCCCTTCAACCCTGACATCTTTTTTTCACCCTGAGTAGCCAGACTTGTAAAATTAAATACAGTAATTTTCACTTGTCAGAAACCTTAAGAATTATTTCAGTCGTGGGAACAGGTACACATAGGAAAATACCTGAAAAAGGAGCCTTACATAGAAAAACGCTGATACTAGTTTAAAACTTTCTCATCAAAAACCAGCATAATGGGAGATATCAATGGCTTTAATTATACATTTGAATAAATTCTTTATATGACAACCTGAGAGCATTTAAAACCACTGGGGGTACTGCTCCCTGACACAAGATACATTAACTGTTAACTAGCTAAACATTAATCTTGATTTAATGTAGGTATTTACTTCACATCATTATTATATAAAACTTAATAGAGATCAAGAAATCGTTTCTCATACAAAGTAAATGGTGAAATAAAATACAAAACATTGCAACAAATCACACTCTGACTACGTTTCACATAAACAATAAGAAATGTGATGATTGAATTGTCCAAGCAAGGAAATAAATGGCTGCACATCTTTCAAGAATGGTCTGCAATTACACTGTGATTTATTGAGTCGTGTTCTGAGAAAACTGGTCTGAATGCATGTGCGTAAAGTGTTGTCCCAGATTAGCCTGTGCAGTCCACACAGGCTAATCAGGGACAACACTTTCCACTTTATTAGTATTTTTCGTTTAAAGGAAGTCCCTTTTTACCAAAAATTTAGTTTAAGTGGAAAGTGTCGTCCCTGATTAGCCTGTGCAGACTGCACAGGCTAATCTTTGACGACACTTTACACACAAGCATTAAGCCCTGTTTTCTCAGAACAAGACTCTTATTAGTTTCCTTTTGTTCCCTATTCCTCATCCTCACAGCATCTGAATATTGGTATTGCTTTCTTGTATCGGACCATCAAACGCAACAAAAATGGTTACCTAGACAACCACTGTATCAGATACAAATATTGTGTTTCAATAATTATTGATAGATAGATTTCACGACCAATAAGTAACATACCAGCTATATGTATTCTAGGGCACATCATTATGACTTGTGTTCAATATACAGAGATTTTTCTCTTTCTTTTTATTCTCTACAGGATACTTCTTTATCAATAATGACAATTGTGATGCCAATGCAATTGCATTACAACCCGGTATGCCAAAATTGTGATGTAGTTTTGCCTCAAAATCTAAATTAATATTCATATTGGGTTCATACTTAATGTTTGTTCCAACTGGCCCCTATTTTTGTTTTCTTCTAAATGTGACCTTGGCCTTTGGGGTAATGGGACTGTTGGTACATGCACACTGAAGTCTCCTCAGGTGTTCATTTGTGGTAATTTAATTTGTTGTTGCATGATGAATGACATCAATAACAGCCTGGGCAAGCTGTTTTAAGGCCAAAATTGACCTTTGACATTTAAATGTGACCTTGATTCCTAAAGTAGGGAAACAGGTATAACACTTAAAATTCTGTCTCCTCGGGGTGGTGATAAGTGGCAAGTTACTTTAAAATAGCATCACCAATGAAAAATGTATAGTTTTTACAAGCTGCTTTATGACCAAGTTAGAGCTTTAAAACCTAAGTGAGACCTTGATCACGTGTAACAAGTTGTCTCAGGATGAACTGCATTTGTGCCAAGTTAGTTTCAAATGCATCAATACATGGCATAGGTTTGGCTGAGACAGAATTTCAAGCTTTTTGATGACCAGATTTGACCTTTGACCTCTAAGTGTGACCTTAACCTTGAAGTATGGAGACATGCAACACGTTATCTTATGATGGTGGACATTTGTGGTAAGCTTTTTCAGAATCCATTAACATATGGCATAAAATAATGGCTGAGACAGGTAACTTCACATGTACACACAAACAAACAGACATACACATGCACATATGGACAGTGCACCTGCTATATGCTCCCTCCTTTAACCCTTTACCACTAAGATACGTATTTTCATGCATTTGTAGTCCCTTAGAAAGTTACAAAAGTGTTATATTTGACACTCAAAAAAGCATTTTTGAGAAACAAACGGCCATAACTCCGTTATTAACAGATGGTATACAAGGCCATTTGGCGTGCATCATCCTCTTATTAATATACATACCCATACCACGTTTCAATGAAATCCGCCAAAGCACTTCCAAGATATGGCTCCGGACACACATAAAAAGCATTTTTTCAAGATGCAAAGGGTCACAACTCCCTTATTAACAGATGGTGAACAATGCCATTTGGTGTGCATCATTCTCTTATCCATATATATACTCATACCAAGTTTCAATGAAATCCGCCAAAGCAGTTCCAAGATATGGCTCGGAAAGGACGGACGGTAAGACGGAAGGACAGACAGACAACGCCAAAACAATATCCCTCCGCCTATGGCGGGGGATAATTAAAGACCTTTCTTACTAGATTCACGTTTTTAAGGCGTCTTCATCTCCAAACCTTAGATACTGATGAGCAGCAAAAAGCATAAAACCTGAACAGCCTGTGAGTTACTCGCAGGCTGTTCTGGTTTTTTGCTGGTTGCAAAAGCCATTTTCACTTCACTTCTTATGGGGGAAAGGGTTAATGGGGGGAATTACAATAGCATGCACCGCCTTGCGGGTGCATACCGCTCATCTATTTTTATTTTTAAAGGTGAAGGGACCTATCTCAATTTCAATCACAAATGAGGGAGGGGTGGAGTGGAGAGGGTTATAGTGCGGGGGTGTGGTCATTTATTACATTATCTTCAAACAAGAGGGCCATCAGGCCCTAAGGCGCTCACCTTAAAGCCAAAGGAACTAGACTATTCTGAAAAAAATGCAAGCTGATTCATGAAGATTATTTTGGACCAAAAAAGTGACTTATAATATGTTTTTTTTATAGTTGATCTTGTGACCTAGTTTTTGAGCTCATATGACCCAGCTTCAATCTCTGGCAAAATTTCATTGGGACAAATGTTCTGACCAAGTTTCATGAAGATTGGCCAATAAATGTGGCTAATATAGTGTCAACAAGTTTTCACTAAAGCCATATAAGGACAACTGCCCCCCTGGCGCCCATGTTTTTCAACAAACCATAACCATTTTCAAACTCACTCAAGCTATTGTTAGAACAAATGTTCAGATCAAGTTTCATAAAGATTGGATAATAAATGTGACTTCTAGAATTGTTAACAAGGTTTTGTAGTAAATAGCCATTTAAGGAAAAATGCCACGCCCCCTTGTGGCCATGTTTTTTAACTGATCTCAACCATTTTTGAACTTAGCCCAGATATTATTAGTTCAAATATTCTGACCAAGTTTCATGAGCATTGGACCACAAATGTGACTTCTAGAGTGTTAACAAGGTTTTACCATACAGTAAAGCCATATAAGGAAAACTGCCACGACCCCTGGCGGCCATGTTTTTCAACCAACCAGAACCATTTTCGAACACGTCCAAGATATTATTGGCACACATGTTCTGACAAAGTTTCATGAAGATTGGACTAAAAATGTGACTTCTAGAGTGTTAACAAGGTTTTACTAAAGCCATATAAGGAAAACTGCCACGCCCCCTGGCGGCCATGTTTTTCAACCAACCGGAACCATTTTCTAACTCATCCAAGATATTATTGGGACACATGTTCTGACAAAGTTTCATGAAGATCGGACAATAAATGTGACTTCTAGAGTGTTAACAAGGTTTAACTATAGCAAACTGCCACGCCCCCTGGCGGCCATGTTTTTCAATCAACCGGAACCATTTTCGAACTCGTCCAAGATATTATTGAGACACATGTTCTGAGAAAGTTTCATGAAGATTGGACAATAAATGTGGCCTCTAGAGAGTTAACAAGCTAAATGTTGACAATGCACGACGGACAAAAGGCGATCACAATAGCTAAAACAAGAGTTCCGCGGTCGGAGATGACCGCATTGAAGCCGGATTTTTGATTTAAATGACAGGAAAGTACCTTTCGTGTTTTTGTCAATGCAATACTTAAATTACTGAAATATTGTTCAAAGGTCAAAATGAAATGTAAGTACTTTTCAAGGCATGAGCAAACCTTGTGTTATGTTTTGAATGCATGCATATACATGAACAACAATAACATTTAAGGTCACAAATATGAACTTGAATTGACAATTAGGAAAGTTTGATCTCAATTTTTTTATTTTTTAACATTTTTACATTCAAGGTCACGGTGACCTTGACCTTAAAATGACCAGTGGTCATCTACTAGTTCTGGCCAACCTTCATATCAAGTTTGAAGACTCTAGGTCTAAGCATACCAAAGTATTAACAACTTTAACATATTTACATCCAAGGTCACAGTGACCTCGACCTTCAAATGAATGACCTTGAAATGACCAGTGGTCATCTAAGTGTGCTTGCAAACCTTTACGTCAAGTTTGAGATTCTAGGTCCAAGCATACCAAAGTTATAACAATTTTAACATTTTAACATTGAAGGTCACAGTGACCTTGACCTTCAAATGAATGACATTGAAATGAGCAGTGGTGATCTTCTAGTACTGGCCAACCTTTATGTCAAGTTTGAAGACTCTAGGTACAAGCATACCAAAGTTATAACATGGAATAAGAACTTTAACATTTTTACCTACCAAAGTTATAAGAACTTTAACATTTTTACATTCAAGGTCACAGTGACCTTGACCTTAGAATGAATGACCTTGAAATGACCAGTGGTCATCTAAGTGTGCTTGCAAACCTTCATGTCAAGTTTGAAGACTCTATGTCCAAGCATACCAAAGTTATAACAATTTTAACATTTTAACATTTAAGGTCACAGTGACCTTGACCTTCAAATGAATGACATTGAAATGACCAGTGGTCATCTTCTAGTACTGGCCAATCTTTATTTCAAGTTTGAAGACTCTAGGTACAAGCATACCAAAGTTATAACATGAAATAAGAACTTTAACATTTTTACATTCAAGGTCACAGTGACCTTGACCTTCAAATGAATGACCTTGAAATGTCCAGTGGTTACTTACTAGTTCTGGCCAACCTTCATGTCAAGTTTCAAGACTCTAGGTCCAAGCATATCAAAGTTATAACAACTTTAACATTTTTACATTCAAGGTCACAGTGACCTTGACCTTCAAATGAATGACCTTGAAATGTCCAGTGGTTACTTACTAGTTCTGGCCAACCTTCATGTCAAGTTTCAAGACTCTAGGTCCAAGCATACCAAAGTTATAACAACTTTAACATTTTTATATTGAAGGTCACAGTGACCTTCACCTTCAAATGAATGACCTTGAAATGACCAGTGGTCATCTGTTAATCCTGGCCAACCTTCATGTCAAGTTTGAAGACTCTAGGTCCAAGCATACCAAAGTTATACCATGAAATAAGAACTTTAACATTTTTACATTCAAGGTCACAGTGACCTTGACCTTCAAATGAATGACCTTGAAATGACCAGTGGTTACTAACTAGTTATGGCCAACCTTCATGTCAAGTTTCAAGACTCTAGGTCCAAGCATACCAAAGTTATAACAACTTTAACATTTTTTATATTGAAGGTCACAGTGACCTTGACCTTCAAATGAATGACCTTGAAATGACCAGTGGTCATCTGTTAATCCTGGCCAACCTTCATGTCAAGTTTGAAGACTCTAGGTCCAAGCATACCAAAGTTATACCATGAAATAAGAACTTTAACATTTTCGAGCACGCCGCCACCCCGCCCGCCCGCCCCCCCCCGCCCGCCCGACAACATCAATCTATAAGCCGAGATTTTTTCGAAAAAAATCCGGCTAAAAATGAAAACTAAAAAAAAAATCTTTTTTTTGGGGGGGGGGGGGTGGGGGGGGGGGGGAGATTCTTGACGATATTTCAAAAATAAAATAATAAAAATAAATATTTGTGTATTTTAACAGTTTCAATTTAAAAAAAAAATTAATTGGGGGGGGGGGGGGGTCTGGGGTTGGGGTATAGTGTGAGGGTGTGGTGGTCGTTTATGAGATTATCTTTAAAAAAAAAAAAAAAAATTGGGGGGGGGATTCGGAGGGGGGGGGGGCATGGGGGATGGTTTGGGTGGAGTCTATTGTGGTATGTCAATAAGAGTTGTTTTGTCAAAGTATCAAATCTAATCATAAATAAAGAAGTTATGGCAATTTTAGCAAAATTTAATAATTTGACCTTGAGAGTCAAGGTCATTCAAAGGTCAAGGTAAAATTCAAATCACCAGGTACAGTACCCTCATGATAGCATGAAAGTATTTTAAGTTTGAAAGCAATAGCCTTGATAATTTAGAAGTAAAGTGGATCTAAACACAAAAATTAACCATATATTCAAAGTTACAAGTCAAAAAGGGCCATAATTCTGTAAAAATGACAACCAGAGTTATGCAACTTGTCCTTTACTGTCCCCTTATGATAGTTTGTGAGTGTTCCAAGTATGAAAGCAATATCTATGATACTTTAGGGGTAAAGTGGACCAAAACACAAAACTTAACCAAATTTTCAATTTTCTAACTTAAAAGGGCCCATAATTCCGTCAAAATGCCAGTCAGAGTTACATAACTTTGCCTGCACAGTCCCCTTATGATAGTTAGTAAGTGTTGCAAGTATGAAAGCAAGAGCTTTGATACTTTAGGAATAGTCTACCTAAACATAAAACTTAACCAAAGTTTCAATTTTCTAAGTATAAAGGGCACATAATTCTGTCAAAATGCCAGTCAGAGTTACATAACTTTGCCTGCACAGTCCCCTTATAATAGTTAGTAAGTGTTGCAAGTATGAAAGCAATAGCTTTGATACTTAAGGAATAAAATGGACCTAAACACAAAACTTAACCAAAATTTTCAATTTTCTAAGTATAAAAAGGGCACATAATTTTGTCAAAATGCATGCCAGAGTTATCTAACTTTGCCTGCCCAGTCCCCTCATGATAATAAGTAAGTGTACCAAGTTTGAATGCAATATCATTGATACTTTCTGAGAAAAGTGGACCTAAACGCAAAACTTAACCGGACGCCGACGCAGACGCTGACGCCAAGGTGATGACAATAGCTCATAATTTTTTTTCAAAAAATAGATGAGCTAAAAATAATTAACTAGGATTCCTTTATAAAGTGTTCTAATGTAATATTTCAACCACCATTTAAATGAGATAGAATGGCTAAATGCATGTGCATAACGAGTTGTCCCATATTAGCCTGTGCAGTTGGTGCAGGCTAATCAGAAACGACACATTCCGCTTTAATGGATGGTTTTTTTTCCCAGGAAAACTGTTCTTAACGCAAATACAGTGGGGCAATAAACTTACTTTATTAATTGAAATATTTCAGTATTTCAATTTAGTTTTAATTTACTATATGAAAAATCATCAACACTTCATCAACCGCAACAATGAGAATATACATAAAAACTAGGGATGGCAACGAATACCCATTTCGGTATTCGAATATTCGGTCACCCTTCCGAACGAATATTCGGATATTCGGTCAACATCTGTTGGAAAAAAGTCAACTTTGTTTACCGTACCATTACTCCATGAATTCTACTTTCGTTTTTACCGGAAGTTCACCGGAAGTGTTTAAATATTGTCACAGCGTTGCCGTCGTTAATTCGAGGCTGATGTTGTTGATTACTTTTTATTGTTAAAATTGAATGACAAACACTGTTTTTAAACTATTATATCGTACATCAACAATAGAACGAGAAACATAATATTACATGACGACAAAATAATTACATGACAAAACAGTTAGATCTACATATAATTAAAGCTGAACTTAAACGAATTACTTAGTATGTACATAGCCACAACACACTTTGAACCTGTTTAAAAGACTAAACAGTCAGTCTTTTAAAGTTGCCACGTTTAAAAGACACTTGGATCGGCGACTTCTTATCGGATGATGTCGTGAAATACTTCCAAGCAGCGAAAGGCGTAGGTGGCATTTTGCTTGTACAGATATTTACTTTATGCGTGTAGCAATTATAATATTTTCAATTAAATGAGGGTGAAATACCAAAAACATTTCTTTAAGTATAATACCTAATTGAATATTGAGTAATTAATTAATGTTTGGACCATTCGATACGCAAATACTCATTAGAGGTTGAGTAAATTATTTTATAAAAGCTTTTTTGATTGGTAAACGTGATTAAAACCATACGATCTGTTTTGTTTTTCACACCAAGTCGGCTCTTTCTTTACTCATTTAATCTTTGATCATTTTAAATGTAATTCGAGTTATTAGATCAATACGGGTCGGTGTTTTATTTGCCATACGGTCTTATTTGTTTTTACACAAAGTTGACTTTTCCTTTACTCATTTAATCTTTGATAATTTTAAATGTTATTCGAATCATTGGATCAAGTGCATGTCGGTGTTTTGATTGTCGACGCGATTTGCACCTATCATAATTTTGACACAAAGTGTCTGGCTTTGTTAGCGAGATTTATGACCGGTATACTGTCATCACCATAGCGACGCATTAACGCGCCTACCGGAATAAACATTATAACACGATGAACAACTCTTTTGACAATGTTTGAAGCAAATTTTACGAATACAAAGTCTTTGAAATTACTCGATTTTTTATTTTTTCTTCCGAATATTCGATTCGGAAAACAGTATCCGAATATTCGGTCCCGGACCGAATATTCGGATATTCGGATATTCGTTGACATCCCTAATAAAAACATAACACATTGGAAATAAAAAAGAAAATATTGTTAGATTTAATATGCATTCAAATGGTTATAATCAGGGTTATCTGATAATTCATTTTCAAGATGAAGGAACTACTATTATGAGAATGATCTCATAAAGAGTTTGACATTTACTACAGAATATTATGCAGTACAAAGGTTATTAATTATATCAGCTTTTTGTCTCATATTTCCTGTACCAGTAAAGTATCCTGTTTTTTGAACAGCAATTGATCAATACAACACAAAGTATAATGTAAACTGATTATTTCCCCTGAAAAATGGCAATTTTACAGGAAAACAAAATGGGCTGAGCCTAATGAGGCTGTATTAACTCAAATAAACTCAACTATAAATTCCTACATCAGCCCACATTGAAATATAATGCAGGAGTTTATTAAGGGTACACAACGCTAAAAACCAAAACAATTGCTGATGAATTATGTCAACATACAGAAGTATAACAAGAGATGTGTTTGTCAGAAACACAATGCCCCCTACTGCGCCGCTTTGAAGCAATATATTTGACCTTTGACCTTGAAGGATGCCCTTGACCTTGACCTTACACCACTTGAAATGTGCAGCTCCATGAGATACACATGCATGCCAAATATCAAGTTGCTATCTTGAATATATTGCAAAAGTTATGGGGAATGTTAAAGTTTTCGGACGGATGGACAGACTGACTGACAGACAGACGGACAGACTGACGGACAGTTCAACTGCTATATGCCACCCTACCGAGGCATAAAAATAGCGAAAATAAGCGATCAATGTCACTAGTTTAGTTAATACTTGAAGAAGACTATTATAATTGACAGCCAATAAAAATGGTGAAATGAGGCATTTTTTTGTTAGCTTCATAATGAGGTTTAAATTCTTACTTTACATAATATATGATAATATATAATAGCACAGCTCCAGATAATTGTTCATGCAAATCATTTGATGGGAATTTAATAATAAGAAAACTGAAGCATTGTTATAGTGCTTAAAATGAAACAAGTCATAGCGAATATTGATAACCTAAATAAAATGCTTTTGTTACCTAATGCAGCAAAGCGACCAAGTCTGGTCTGGTATACAAAATTCAAGAAGACATTTTTGTGTTGTTGTTTTTTCAATATGATCTAGTTTTCTAGTTTATTACAGTTCATGACCTCCGTACAGGGTCATATCCTAGTGTTGTAATAATAACCAAGTTTCATCAAGAACGCATATGAAATATGGTAATAAGGTCTAGAATAGCAACAGATTTTAAAAAGTGTTGTTTTTTTAAAACATAACCCATATTTGAACTTGGCCTAGATATTTCCAATACAAACATTCTGACCAAATTTCATTATGATTGAATCATACATGAAACGTCTCAAGTGGAAACTTTGTTTTTCTATTTTATTTTAATAAGTGAGCTTCTTTTTTAACATTATATAAAAGACCCTAAGATTCAAACTACGCCTAGAAAAACTGTATCTAAGGTGTTGTCAAGATAAACAATCGCACCAAGTTTCATAAAGATTCACCCACTCCCTGCTCTGGGGAGTTAACAAAGATTAACCCATTTATGCCTAGCGTCTAGAAAAAAAGGCCTTGACAAACAGCGCAGAACCTGATGAGACACCGCATCATGCAGCGTCTCATCTGGGTCTGCGCTGTTTGTCAAGGCCTTTTTTAAAGGAATTTCTGTACGAAATATTCTAAATATAGAACAAGAGTTCCGCGGTCGGAGATGACCGCATTGAAGCCGGATTTTTGATTTAAATGACAGGAAAGTACCTTTCGTGTTTTTGTCAATGCAATACTTAAATTACTGAAATATTGTTCAAAGGTCAAAATGAAATGTAAGTACTTTTCAAGGCATGAGCAAACCTTGTGTTATGTTTTGAATGCATGCATATACATGAACAACAATAACATTTAAGGTCACAAATATGAACTTGAATTGACAATTAGGAAAGTTTGATCTCAATTTTTTTATTAGCAAATTAGTAACATATTGTTTGAAGTTTCCATCAATTTCATTATCAAATGTAAGAAAATAAACTTAGATGAAATAATACTATTTATTGTTTTGCTTTCACATACCTACACAGAAATCCAGACAGCCTTATGATCACTCCAAAAGGTTTCTATCACACCAGTTCTAGCAGTGACCTTGACCTTAGAATGAATGACCTTGAAATGACCAGTGGTCATCTAAGTGTGCTTGCAAACCTTCATGTCAAGTTTGAAGACTCTATGTCCAAGCATACCAAAGTTATAACAATTTTAACATTTTAACATTTAAGGTCACAGTGACCTTGACCTTCAAATGAATGACATTGAAATGACCAGTGGTCATCTTCTAGTACTGGCCAATCTTTATTTCAAGTTTGAAGACTCTAGGTACAAGCATACCAAAGTTATAACATGAAATAAGAACTTTAACATTTTTACATTCAAGGTCACAGTGACCTTGACCTTCAAATGAATGACCTTGAAATGTCCAGTGGTTACTTACTAGTTCTGGCCAACCTTCATGTCAAGTTTCAAGACTCTAGGTCCAAGCATATCAAAGTTATAACAACTTTAACATTTTTACATTCAAGGTCACAGTGACCTTGACCTTCAAATGAATGACCTTGAAATGTCCAGTGGTTACTTACTAGTTCTGGCCAACCTTCATGTCAAGTTTCAAGACTCTAGGTCCAAGCATACCAAAGTTATAACAACTTTAACATTTTTATATTGAAGGTCACAGTGACCTTCACCTTCAAATGAATGACCTTGAAATGACCAGTGGTCATCTGTTAATCCTGGCCAACCTTCATGTCAAGTTTGAAGACTCTAGGTCCAAGCATACCAAAGTTATACCATGAAATAAGAACTTTAACATTTTTACATTCAAGGTCACAGTGACCTTGACCTTCAAATGAATGACCTTGAAATGACCAGTGGTTACTAACTAGTTATGGCCAACCTTCATGTCAAGTTTCAAGACTCTAGGTCCAAGCATACCAAAGTTATAACAACTTTAACATTTTTTATATTGAAGGTCACAGTGACCTTGACCTTCAAATGAATGACCTTGAAATGACCAGTGGTCATCTGTTAATCCTGGCCAACCTTCATGTCAAGTTTGAAGACTCTAGGTCCAAGCATACCAAAGTTATACCATGAAATAAGAACTTTAACATTTTCGAGCACGCCGCCACCCCGCCCGCCCGCCCGCCCGACAACATCAATCTATAAGCCGAGATTTTTTCGAAAAAAATCCGGCTAAAAAGATCTTAGACATACCTAATTTTGGAAATAAATTTATCCAATTTAGAAGAATGGGAGAGTCCACTAGGCATAAATGGGTTAACAGTGATTGGAATGGGAAACAAAGAATTGTTCAGAGTAGCCTAATCTTTTAAACAAAAATCTTTTTGGGAAAGACTGCAAAACAGGGGGAAAGACTGCAAAACAGGGGTGGTAGTCACAAAGCATGTTCACGGATAACAAATATAAATCAGAGGATTAGAATCAGTTCCTGTAGAATGACAGAAGTATTTCAACCAGATTCCATTGAGTATTTTAACAATTATCCATCGATGACATGTAATTGGAGTACCTCAACCAGTACCAACATATAACTATGAGTATTTTGAACAAAATCTGTTCAACAGCTATCAGCACAAGATTTCTGTAAGAGATATTATGAAGATGTATTGCTAGGTGTCATGTATACCACAATATTTACTATAATGTGATATCAAATACATGTTCTAGCCTGATAGTTATCACAACAGCTAAGAGTCCAGCTGTATTAACATAGTAGCAAGAAACATGGGTTGTAAGAACATTCAATGCAACTTTCTACCTGCCTGGCTCTCATGATACACATTGAATTACATGCAACTGGATTCCAGTTCACAGCCCCAGTAATTACAAAAAGCTATAGTAACAGATAGGATCCCACCCATTCTTACATGTATGACAGAACACTTTTTCCATATTGATTGCCAATATGCAACAATGGCTGCACAGTAATGGTCTACTATATACAGATCAATCTCTGGACCAGAATGCAGTCTTGACATTATTTTAAAATGCTCAAATAAGCATTTTGACGTGTTTGTAGTCCCTAAGCAAATCAAAGACCTTTTCATAGATTCAAGTTATAAAGGCTTCATTTTCAACCCTAAAACACTGGTGAGTAGCAAACACCATAAAACTTTAACAGTCTGCGAGTAACTTGCAAGCTGTTCTGGTTTTATGTTGGTTGCATATAGCCTTCTTCATTTTGCTTCTTAGCAGGAAAGGGCTAAACAACGTTGTAGAATGTGTGTCACCAATTTATATTAATATATCACGATGAACTTGACAAAAACTAAATATTTCAATGATATTATACTGATTAATTTTGTCCCTTAAAAAAATAGCAGAAATCAGAATTCTTTGCACAGGTTCTGCCGACACCTTCTGGCCTTGAAAGTACAATAATCTTGGATGCACACAAATTTGTACAAGACTCACTTTTTGACTGGTATTTTCCCGTTGACATCAAGGACATGGGTAAGCCGTGTGTGAGCCTTCTCTAGAAACGTGAGGCAGCTCCCATTGAGGGCCAGAAGGTTGTTTGCATACTTTAAGAGTTCTTCACACAGAAACTGTAATGAGTAAAAACATTCCAAACTCATTTATTCACAAAGAATCACGCATAGGAGGCTCATTCTGGGAAATTGGGGCTTAATGCAGGTGTCTGTCTGCACAGGCTTATTTGGGACGACACTTTCCGCCTACACTGAATTTTAGACTTCCTTAAAAGGAGAAATGTCAAAAAAGCTGAAAGTATCTTCCTTGATTAGCCTGTGCAGACTCATTTGGGACGCCACTTTACACACGTGCATTAAGCCCAGTTTTTCCAAAACGAGACTCATTTAAACTGCAATCGGCTCTACAAAACAAAAGCAAACAAAATATTCTGTGTTCAGGTAAGCTAAAAGTAGGACGGTGTACCTAATTATCTTGAAGTGTTGTCAAGCTACTTTCAATGTACCTCTATAATACAAAAAAAATACATCAGTGATTGACATTTTAATACATGTATAAACAGTTTCAACTTTTAAAAATATATTTTCTTTATGATACACAGTAAATTTTAACATTTTTCTCAAAGCCTTGTCAGTATCAATTCAGTGGCCTATTTGAATATACATCAATATATGTATAAATATGTAGATAATATAAATGCTGAAATTGTTTTGTTATGCAAAAATTAAATGCACAGTGTTACAATACAACACCTCAAACTTCAAACTTAGTGCAAGTTATATTCAAGGAATTAACACTTAGTTAATGTATGTTATCAAAACAATCCCATAACAAAGCTATTCTGAAAACTAACCCAGGGAAAACAATACAAACATTGCCAGGACACAGTCAAGACAATTTAAGGACTAGCTATCTGGACAATTGTGTAGCGTTCTGAGAAAACATGGCAAAATACATGTGGGTAAAGTGTCATACCAGATTAGTCTGTGCAGTCCGCACAGGCTAATCAGTGACAACACTTTCCGCTTTAATGGTATTTTGCATTTAAAGGAAGTCCGTTTTTACCGAAAAATCTAGTTTAAGCGGAAAGTGTCGTCCCTGTGCGGACTGCAGAGGCTAATCTGGGACCACACTTTACGCACATGCATTAAGCTAAGTTTTCTCAGAACAAGACACAATTTAAATCTGTGATCAAAACAAAGACAAGATGCAGCATTCTATAAACACGGATACCCTCGTTGGCTGCCTTGTCAGTATGCATTCATTGAAGCATTTGAATAAGTCTGAGTCCAAAGATAGGTCAATGTCAAGGACAGATGAAGTCTGGTGATGTGAATGTGCTCAGTTTTGGATGGAATTATCAAACTTTTTTAGAAGGCAGTACTGATGTTTATATAACTCTCATTTGGGTTAAGCGAGACTTTTGTATTAGATTAAGTTAAAAAGTAGCTGAATGTCAAAGTCAAAGTGAGGTCAGGTGATGAAGTTGTGTTGAAAGTGTTCATAGATAACATTAATACTGCATCAAAGCTTTGTAGTAAGCGGTTTGAGGTTAGACCCAACAATTTATTTTGGGTAACCCTAAAATCAGTCTTACTCCAAAAATTGGTTCAAGGTCAAGGTCAAATGAAGTCAAGTGACGTTGGTGTGTTAAGAAATCAACCATGCAAGTATCAATCCATCTTAGGAAGGATTATTGATGGTATATGAAAAATGTGTTACTCTGGTAAAGACTGATTGATAGAAGGATGCAATAATGGACAGGCAAATTGCTATATGACTCTTGGCACCAGTACAAACCCAGGGGCACAAAAATAATTCCAAGATCAGAAATGTCAGAGCTATCCCAACTTTTGATTTTTAGCATAGGTGCTTGCACCTATGCTTAAGGTATATACCACATTTTGAAAATCCACATCGGTCGGTTACCGTTTATGAAGCCTTACCTGATCACAAATCAGACGAAATATCTATTTAATTTAGCATATGGTAATTCTTACAATTTTTTTTTTGGAAACGTTTTTCTAACGTTTTCTTCCAAGAATATTGCTGACACCTTTTTTAGTGAATTTTTCTAAGACCGTTTTATGTCAAAAAATCTTCTTATAACCTAAAACAAATTTCGTTCGTAAAACAATTCTGTTCTTGTTGATAGTGACCTCACACCTAATTTATATGGGATCCCAATTTCTATTTCCTTCGTTTACTGTTCTGTGAGAGGTCAAATGTTTACATAACTGAATTAATAAGGCCCTGGTTAAAGTATATGTAACATTTCATCGGTTAATTATAAATAGAAATTAAAACATATTCTCAGCAGGAAGTGGGGCATAAAGCACTTTTATTCTTTGAAAATGTGTAAAAAATGGCGGAGTACGATGAATGTTTTCTGATTTATGACATGGATTCTGACGTGCCTTTCTATGGATTTGATGAAGTAGAGTTTAAAAGTAATAGAGATGTGTTAATTGAAGTTAAAATGATTTACTTTGAGCCAGAAATTTACGTTACGAGTAGAGTTAACGGTTTAAATGTGGCATCGGATTTAATGGATTCGCGCGAATTCTGGACGAGTGCTGTGTCTGTAAAATATTAAATGGAAAGCTGTAAATGTATCAAGTCGGAAAAGAAAACGGATGGTTGCATAATGGTATGCGTGAAATAATGTAATTCTACGTATTTATTTTCATAGTTATGTCATTTTGTAACCATTCACATTCGTCACTATTTGGAATTCCCGTTTCTAAAAATAGAGCATTTTGTTAACAAGGGGGGCGACTCGTGATGTCAGCAATCGTTAAGGCTACAATATACTAAATAATCGAGTCATGAAGGGCTGTACTTTCTAAACAAATCATCATATTTTCCTCGAAGGCATGTTATACACTTTGTTCTGGTTTTATCGTTTGGAGATATTGATAGGGTAAGCATAGGTGTTCACTACTTAATCCCTGAAATAGGATAAAGTTGGAGATGAAAGTAAAAAATGGCACTGCAAAAGGTTACAATCCACTAGAAAACGGCCGAAAAAGGCGCAAAAAACAGTCGATTTTGATTTGAGTCGAATTTGTTTTTGGTTTGAACATGACAAATCTTTTTTATTGCTTAAATCGATTCAGCTAAGAATGCCCGTCAAGAAAAGGTATGGTTATGGGGGTCTCTATGTGCAAAATGTTGTATTTATTTTCGCTCAAAGTTGTCGCTTTTACATCGAAACATATAAGGAAACTATTTAGTATATTTTGACCTAAACATTTACTTCAGCAGCAACTTCCCTGTATCTTGCAACTATGCTTTCAGCGCCATCGGCGCTCTCGTTTAATTTGTGATACTGCCTATTCTTGAAGAGAATCAGCATAGCTGTATTCTACAATTCATTACTGCGGCTATAAAAGGTACCTTTTTAATAATGTTTTGTTTTCTTGGACTTTAAATGAACATCTTATTTAATGGCTACGCTAAGTGCAATTTAAAACTTTCTAAAATGTCATAATATTCTTTACAATTGTGAAATGCCTTTAATTTTTATCTAAATAGTTGATTTTTACGGCGCTTTCCTCTTTTTAAGTTTAATTTATACAAAAAATATATTATTCTTTGTTCTATCTTGTAAATAAAAAAAAAATTACCAATAATAATAATTCTGTAAAATGAATTCACGTTTTTACTACTTTCGGAAACACATATTTTGTTTATTATACTGCATTATACAGCATCAGTTGAAACAAGAGCTTTTACTGTCAAGATAAATATTATTGTTTGCGTTTGTTCGAAGGTTCTTTCACAGCCACATCATTTACAGCTATTAGTATCTATAAAAGCTACCAAAATTCCAATGGGATTTACAAATGGCAAAATCATTATATAAGTGGAAATTAGGTACAAATGAGGGAATGAAATTATTTCCGGACACTAAGTCTCCAGTATATCATTTCATAATAGTTTCTATCTAACCACAATCAGAGATAATACATTAATACCCAAAGTGAATTGTAGTGCCCTTTGTCTAAACCTCAAAACATAAAAATGTTATAATAAATGTTACAGTTAATAAATGACATGACTGTCAAACCACCTAACTGAACTATTTGCATTAAAATCTATACAGCTCCATTACAATAACAAGACTATAAGTTAAGAAAAAAAATAAAGAAAAAAATATGTCTACATTAGGGCTCCAACCATTGCCCTTTACATTAAAAGGCTATAACCTTAACCACTCGGCTATCTGGACTGTTATATGTTGGGACACATTGGATTCTTTAAATAACTGATCCCTAAATATTAAAATATGATTCAATTGTTTCATTTTAGTTATTAATGTAATATTACATATTTCAAATGATGATTTTTCATAAACAAAACTTTGTTTTCATTACTAGTGTAAATCATAAGTGTTATTTTGTTCACTGATGTACAAAGCTCTTTTACTTATACATTTTTGACAAAAAGTTAGAAAACTGTCATTTTGAAAATCTGTGAACAATGCCCTTTAAACTGTGACCTTGACATTTTTAGCTGCTGATGGACAATAATGTGACAATATTGACATTTGTATAGACCCAATATTTTACTAGAGCTATCACTGAAGGTGACAAATACCCCAAAGCACTGTTTTGACACAGATGTAACAAGAGATTTGGCATTATATGTGCTGAACTTTGAGTCATAGCTTTTTTTTTAGAGTTATGTTATCTTATAAAGGTCTACATAAAGTTTGGACACAGTTTTTTAACATCATTCAATGCAATTGGAAATGAAAGAGGAATTTAGATCAACAGACTAATCCAATAAGGCTGCCAGTTGGCTTGCTGTTTTGAACGCAGTTTTTCTCATCATGAAGATGAACTGTATGTAATTAGTATAGCATGTCAAGAAAATAAGTCCAATATTGTTAAATAAACTTCACTTGCCAAAATGGCCTTCAGCCAGTAAAATTAAATCTAAATGGCCATAAGAAGGTGGAAAACTTAAGACGAATGTAAATTATGACTAAATTTAAATTATGACTAAATTTAGATCATGACTAAATTTAAATTATGGACACATTTTAATATAATATTAAAACACTTAAATTATGAAAAAAACTTTAGGTCACTACACATTGAAATTTATTATGGATATGTACTTTACGTAAAAGGGGATGGAAAGATTGAAGGAAAACAAGTAGAATTAATGAAATTAACAAATCTAACAGCCTCGTGCTTAGCATTTATACTTGTGGTAGGATGTTAAATAAGAATGACTCCAACTAGGATCATCAAAAATGCAAAACCAAACCATTTGTGTCTTGTTCTGTGACAATTGGGCAAAATGCATGTGCGTAAAGTGTCTTCCTCGATTAGCCTGTGCAGTCCGCACAGGCCAATCAGGGGTGACACTTTCCGCTTTAATGGTATTTTTCGTTTAAAGGAAGTCCCTTTTTACCGAAAATCTAGTTTAAGTGGAAAGTGTCGTCCCTGATTAGCCTGTTCATTATGCCCAGTTTTCTCAGAACGCGACTCATTTGTTCATAAATGTACTATAGGTATGTTATTTTTAACTTTCTGTAAGGCTCAGTGAACAGTTTTTGGGACAGCATGCAACTATGGGCTGAATAAGTAAAACAATCAATAAACATTGCATTTTGACAGCATCATTTCTATACATCTAACTAACTGCGAGCATTTTCTGGTTATACAGATTATCTTTCTGGTCAAAAACAGTACAAGTCAATAATAACATACAAATGTTATATCTAAATAGGGATAATCATAGAAAACCACATGTAAATATATGTTGGATACTGAAAATGTACATGGTACTAATAGAAAGAAGTATGAAGCAAGTCTTCTGCAAAACTCCATCAATTTTACAGATTTACACAAGCTACCAGAATATGACAAGAAAAAGTATATGCTAATTTATTATGTCAGCATTTGACTTACACGTTTGATTGTAAGACACAGTTAGCATTAGCATATTCTTCACAAAAACATTCCAAACACCCTGAAGGCACAATTAAGAGGAAATTTACTGCTATCTTATAATATAATGGTGCCAATAATCACATGCTGACCAAAAGAGTATCAAATGCAATATAAGGAACAAGAGTTAGAGAGTGTTTTTGCTTTTTCACAAATTTATGCCTAGCGTCTAGAAAAAAGGCCTTGGCAAACAGCGTAGACCCAGATGGCATGATGCGGCATCTCATCAGGATCTGCGCTGTTTGCTGAAAGGAATTTCTGTAAGAAATATTCTAAATATAGAAATAAATATACTAGACATCCCTAATTTTGGAAATAAATTGATCTAATTTAGAAGGATGGGAGAGTCCACTAGGCATAAATGGGTTAAATATTGGGGTACAAGCATAACAAGTATGGGTGTATTAGCAGTGCTCCTTCATAGTAACTGTAACTAGCAGCTGTTACCTTGGCCAATTCCTGAGGGAAGAAATATAATAGTGTCAGTGATAAATATACACCTATAGCCACCAAAGGCTAAAATAAATGTGTGTAAGCTAAAAGTAAACAACATATAAATAGAGCCTCTCTTTTGGATAACTGGGCTTAAAGCAGGGGCCAAAAGGGTTAGCCAAGATTAGCCTGTGCAGTCGACACACACTTATCAGGGGGACACATTTCATTTTTCATGGTATTTATGGTATTTTTTATTTAAGGAAGTCTCTTCAGTACTAAAATCAAATTAAGGCAAAAAGTGTCGTCAATGATTAGCCTGTGCGGGCTGCAAATGCAAATCAGGGATGACACCGAAAAAAAAGGCTCAGTTTTCTCCAAACCAGGCTCAAATCAATGTGTTAAAGCTATAAATAACTATAAATTGAGTCGCATTCTGAGAAAACTGGGCATAATGCATGTGTGTAAAGTGTCGTCCCAGATCAGCCTTTGCAGTCCGCACAGGCTTATCAGGGAAGACACTTTCTTTCTTAATTGGATTTTTGCTAAAAAGAGACTTCATTTCAACGAAAACTGTCATAAAAGCGGTAAGTGTTGTCCCTGATTAGCCTGTGCAGATTGCACAGGCTTATCTGGGGCAACACTTTATGCACATGCATTATGCCAAGTTTTCTCAGAACACAACTCAATTGTTCTGTAATTTACAGTTATTAGAAGGATTCGGGGGTAATAACATACTGTATTGTAAAGGTAAAATTTGATATCACATGCTGCACCTTGTTTCCCATGTAATACAACAAAAATTATCACAACTAATCTTATCTTACACATGTTTGATAAAACATAGTGAGCGTTTTCATTGGCTCTTTCACTGACCAACTGTACCGCGTTTCTTAGGTAAAATGACGTGAACAACATCAGGAAATAATATTTTGCACGAACCCTCATGTTTTTTAATACAAGACAAGTTTTCAATGTGCAAAAGCATCTGATATGAGAGCTGACACATTTTGTAACATCATACATGTACATTGTTTATTATTATTACAGCCTAATGAGTGAGAACATTTCCCGCTTTAATGGAATGATTTGTGTAAAGGAAGTCTCGTCTTAACAAAAATCCAATTTAGGCAGAAATTGTTGTCCCTGATTAGCCTGTGCCAAATGCATAGGCTAATCTAGGACGATACTTTATGCCCATGCATTAAGAGGATTGTCCTAGAGTGAGGCTAATATATAATTCATTTGCAATCAATAGTAAAATACACATAGTACAGTAACAGAGAGCCTATCATTTAACAACATAAACTAAATCAAGCTCACGACAGTTACACACCGTTTCTTAACTAATTGAAGCTTCAACAGGTTGATATATTGTCTATTTAAGTGTGAGCAATACAACTTACAGATGTGTTTATATACAATTAGGTCTTTTTAGTGTGAAAAATGCAACATCCAGAAAAAGTAATCAAACAACAGAAGATTATTTAGTAATATATGCGAGCAGAACAACTCTATGCCATGGGACAACAATTAAGGAAAGACAAAACAAGAGGGCCTGAAAGGCCCAAGGTCGCTCACCTGAGATTCAAAGGAACTGACCTGTTCTGTGCAGCCCAAGATGTCATTAGAACAATATGTTCTTACCAACTTACCAAGTCCATATAAGGAAAAATGCCCTGCCCACTGGTGGCCATGTTTTTCAAGCAACTGGAACCACTTTCGAACTTGTCCAAAATATCATTGGGACAAATCTTCTGACAAAGTTTCATGATGATCGTACAATAAATATGGCTTCTAGAGTGTTAACACGGTTTAACTATAGCTTTATAAGGAAAAATGCCACGCCCACTTGGCAGCCATGTTTTTCCACCAACCGGAACCATTTTCGAACTCATCCAAGATATGATTGGGACAAATCATCTGACCAAGTTTCATGATGATCGGACAATAAATGTGGCTTCTAGAGTGTTAACAAGGTTTTACAAAAGCATGATATATAGCCATATTACGAAAAATGCCCCGCCCCCTGGTGGCCATGTTTTTTAAGCAATTGAAACCATTTTCGAACTCATCCAAGATATCATTAGGATGAATCTTCTGACCAAGCTTCATGAAGATCGGAAAATAAATGTGGCCTCTCGAGTGTTAACAAGTTTTTACTAAAGCCATATACGGAAAAATGCCCCGCCCCCTGGCAGCCATGTTTTTCAACCAATCAGCATCATTTTTTAACTTGTCCAAGATATTATTGGGGTGAATCTTCTGACCAAGTTTCATTAAGATCAGACAATAAATGTGGCCTCTAGAGTGTTAACAAGATTTTACTATAGCCATATATAAAGCCATATAAGGAAAAATGCCCCGCCGCTTTGCAGCCATGTTTTTCAAGCAAACATAAGCATTTTCGAACTCATTCAAGATATCATTGAGACCAATCTTCTGACCAAATTTCATGAAGATTGGACAATAAATGTGGCCTCTAGAGTGTTCACAAGGTTTTACTATAGCCATATATAGCCATATAAGGAAAAATGCCCCGCCCCTTGGCAGCCATGTTTTTTAAGCAAACATAACCATTTCGAACTCATCCAAGATATAATTGAGTCCAATCTTCCAACCAAATTTCATGAAGGTCGGACAATAAATGTGGCCTCTAGATTGTTAACAAGGTTTTACTATAGTTAATAAGGAAAACTGCCCTGCCCCCTGGGGGCCATGTTTTTTCACCGATCTGGACTATTTTCGAACTCGTCCGAGATATCAATGAAACCAGTGTTTTGACCAAGTTTCATGATGATTGGGCGAAAATTGTGACTTCTGGAGTGTTCACAAGGTTTCTCTATAGCCATATAAAGAAAACTGCCCCGCCCCCTGGCGGCCATGTTTTTCAACGGACCGGAACCATTTTTGAACTCAACCAACATATCATTTAGACAAACATTTTGACAAAGTTACATAAAGATTGGGCATCAAATGTGACAGTTCTACAGTGTACCCAAGGTTTTTCTTTTCTTTGACCTAGTGACCTAGTTTTTGACCCAGCATGACCCAGTTTCGAACTAAGTCGAGGTATCAATGGGACAAATGTTCTGACCAAATTTCATGAAGATCAGACAATAAATGTGGCCTCTAGAGTGTTCACAAGGCAAAATGTTGACAACGGACGACGCACGACGGACAAAATGCGATCACAAAAGCTCACCATGAGCACGTAGTGCTCAGGTGAGCTAAAAACAATCAGACTTAATGTATGGATTTATAAAACAAAATTGTCATTTTAACCAAGATAAAACTCTGCTTATGCCAAGCTGGATCCATTCAAGAAGTCTTGCATACCTAAAAGTATCAAGCTAAGTTTACCAAAGGCTAGCACCTTCAGATTCTATACTCTAAATGTTATAGGGAATGCCTTTTTAAATGTTTAAAGTGAAATAAAACATATAAACATATTGATAACCAGGAATTTGCATGGAACTGTTGTATGTGTTTGAGACTTGATCACATGCTTCTTCTACACCAAGCAGGCCCTTAAAATATGTTGTCACTAAGACAAGTTTTTCTAAATTCTCAATTAAAAACATTACAAACACTTCATTAATTTCCAGTTTAAATAGATGACTTTCAAAAATGGACATTTATTTGAGACATTTTCTCTCGTGGTATTTTGCTTCTTTGAAAATAATGGATACATTCTTTTTTAATTTATGACATTTTTTTAAGCCATTTCACTAAACTGTGAACAAGTCCATTCACATTTCAATAGTTTCATGTTCAACTCCACTTTGACATTATCAGGTTCATGCATACATTTGTGTAACATGTTAGATTAAGAAGTGCATGGCTTTTATTATCAATCTTGATTGGTGAAATCTTTTTTAATCAACTGAACATAAATGTATCTCATTTATATCCCTAATGAATAAATTTATCTAAAACAGTTACATTTTGAAAACCAACCTATTGTCAAAAGCCTAAGCAGTTAAAGATCAAATAATGTTATACCAAACAAAATTTATGGCAGATAATAACATACCATTAAATGTTTTTTGATCAATAAAATATCCACCATTCAATTATGCTGCAGGAATGGCTTCAAACTAGATCTTTAATTAGAAGTACATCAAATATTGGAAGCTTCAGTCATAAACCTGTATATACAATGCCACTAATAAGTGTTTAATACTTGTCTTACTTCAATAGTTTAAAAACTCAATTGCTTTATGAACTCATGTAAATGTATACCCACAACCCGATAATGGTTGACTTGGGTGCACACTGTACAACTTGTGGATCACATGATCACAGTAACTATGCTATACAAAAACACACATATAAGAATTTTACATTTCCATAGTAATCAATTATTAATAATCAGATAAAAACTAAAGTTTCTGATATGACTAAAGAAATTGTAACATGACTGGTATAAGACTCCTGTGATTATTTTTAATTATACATTTCAAATAATGTAAAAAAAAAGTATGCAGTTTCAATAAATGTTCTTGTTGAATTGTTTACAGAAAATTTCACAAGAGCTTTGTCACAGACATGACATATATACCACCACGTGCTGCATTTACACAGACTATTTTGCATGCTGTCTGCACAAAACAAGAGAATCTAATTTATGGCTATTTTAAGAATTATTATGCCATTATCATTTATGGCCATTTTGACCTTTGAACTATTGAATTTTTTCGCATGGCACGCCCTCCAATGACTGTGAACAAAGTTAATGTACAGAGTCATTTTAAAATCTAAAAATGAATGACATAGTTATGGCCCAGACAAGCTCATTTATGGCCATATTTCACTTTTGAACTCCAAGTGTGACCTTGACCTTGGAGATATAGACGCAATTCTTTCGCATGACACATCGTCCAATGATTGTGAACAAATGTACAAAGTAATTTTAAAATCTCACAATGAATGACATAGTTATGGCCCGGACAAGATCATTTATGGCCATTTTTGACCTTTGAACTCAGAGTGTGACCTTGATGTTGCAGATATCTACGTAATTCTTTCGTATGACACACCATAAAATAATGGTAAACAAATGTGCCCAATGATTTTAAAATCTCACAATGAAACGACATAGTTATGGCCCGGACAAGCTCATTTATGGCCTTTTAACTCAAAGTGTGACCTTGCCCTTGGAGATTTTGACGTAATTCTTTCGCAGGACACACCTTCAAATGATGGTAAACAAATGTGCCAAATGATTTAACAATTACACAATGAACAACATAATTATGTCCTGGACAAGCTCATTTATGGTCATTTTTTACCTTTGAACTCAAAGTGTGACTTTGACCTTGGAAATATCAATGTAATTCTTTCGCACAACACACCGTCCAATGATGGTGAACAAATGTGCCAGATGATTTTAAAATCTCACAATGAACAACATGGTTATGACCTGGACAAGCTCATTTATGGCAACTTTTTACCTTTGAACTCAAAGTATGACGTTCACCTTGGAGATATAGACGTAATTCTTTCGTGCGACACACCGTCCATTTATGGTGAACAAATGTGCCAAATGATTTTAAAATCTCATAATGAACGATATAGTTATGGCCTGGACAAGCTCATTTACGGCCCAACAGACTGACAGACAAACCGACAAAGTGGCTCCTATATATCCTCCATTACCAATGGTAATGGGGGTATAATAAGTAACCCTACTGATAACACTAAACAATTCTGCAAATGTATACAAGTTCAGTTTAATATAAAAGGATTGGACCCCCACTTGTATTGACTGGACCCCAAAATATGGGCTGTGCTCTGTGAAAAAGGGGTCATATGCATGTGCGCAAAGTGTCGTCCCAGATTGCAGTCCGCACAGGCTAATCAGGGACTAAACTGTCTGCTTTTATGATATTTTCTGTTTAAAGAAAGTCTCTTCTTGGCAAAATTCCAGTATAGGTCGAAAGTGTTTTTCCTGATTAGCCTCTGTGGACTGGACATGTTAATCTGGGACAACACTTTATGCACATGTATTTAACCCCCTTTTCACAATGCAAAGTCCATTTCTATGACTCCTTTGCACCCTGAAATTAAGCTTTGATGTAAATCCATGCTAAAGATTATGTTTAACTTTATTTTCATGCACAAATGTACAATATGTTAATGTACCATTTACATGCACTAAAAATAGGAGCCAAATGAATCAAGTAGAGGACTGTGAGTACAAAAAGCAGTACCTTCAATAGTAGTACATACATAAATACTGTAAATGTCTCTTTAAATGTCAGGAATTTGAAATTGTTAAATTGGTCAACAAGCCACAAACAAGTTTTGCTCTGCAACTTGAAAGTGTCATTAGCTAAGCTTCACAACGTCATAACTATACAAGATTGCTACTGAGGTAGCAGTTGAAAGCTCAAATGAGGCATGCAACAGTTATATTCACAATTGCACCAATTAGGGACAAAACCCATCAAAATCATAACAAACTTAACCCTTTTGGCATCACAGTCACATACATTTGTGTATTTGCAAAATGTAAGTATTACATAACCTATTGCAATTATTATACTTTACATTTGATTGAATCCCCAGCTTGTCTAATGTTTATCTCAAATCTTTGGTAATAAATTCAAGAAATAAAAATGAAAATTATAGTTTTGTTACTTTCTCTGCATCAAAAATGATGTCGACCTTTAAATTTCCAATAATCTTACTTCATTAGAACACAATTTCCATCTGTTTATAAAATATTTTCTTAACTGTTGACTTTGATGAGAAAGGTCAAATTACTAGGAGCAGTGCCAAAATCTACGCGAACCCTTCATAAAATTTGCTCTTTACTCAGTCTTCACTTGCCATTACCATGCACATACCGTTGCAAGTTCTCGACTAGCGCACACAAAGTTGTAGAACTCTATGTTGACCATATCGTTGCCGTAGGCGATGGTCACTGTCTTGTCCTCCAGGGGCACATCAGACGGACCAATCAGGCAGGTCTCGCGCAGTTTGCCGTCCTGTCAAACAGCAAAATTATGTTTTGTTTAAACCCTGGGAAAACGAGGCTTAATACTTGTGCGTAAAATAGCGTTCTAGATTAGCTTGTGCAGTCCACACAAGCACTTCAGGGAAGAGGCAGTCTGATTGGTATGGTACATTAAGTTTAAAGGAAGTCTCTTCTAATAAAAAATCCAGTTTAAGCATTAGGCAGAAAGTATTGAGAATTAAACCCCATTTTTGTAAAGCACAGCTCATATTTATTTTATACTGATTGCTTTGAAAGCCTAAAGCAGAGACGCTCCTTTATCCTTTTCCTGGGAAGAACCTGAATTCCTGAGGACTTAAGAGAATTAATGGAACCTTCTGATCGCTAGGTGGACACAATATCCATTATGCAACCGCATATTATTCGTAGTGAGTAAACAGAAGTCACATAAAACCTTAGTCGCAACACTTCAAACTTATAGTGATGGGAGTCAATGTACATGAATTAGGCAATCAGCTAAAGTTTTTGCATGTATGCTATGACCATAACATAGACCACGGACAAGAATTGTTTTACTTCCAGGGAAGCCACCAACAGCGATCCGAAGAGGCAAAGCAGGCTAGATAAGTGCTATCAAATTCAGTTTAACCCATTTATGCCTAGCGTCTAGAAACAAGAGATCCTGAAAGGCCAAAAGTCGCTCACCTGAGATTCAAAGGAACTGACCTGTTCTGTGCAGCCCAAGATGTCATTAGAACAAAATGTTCTTACCAACTTTCATGAGTAGTGAACACCCTGGCAGCCACGTTTTTCAACAAACCAGAACCATTTTCATACACATCCAAGATACCATTTAAACAAATATACTGACAAAGTTTCATGAAGATTCATAAGTCCATATAAGGAAAAATGCCCCGCCCACTGGTGGCCATGTTTTGCAAGCAACTGGAACCTTTTTCGAACTTGTCCAAAATATCATTAAGACATATCTTCTGACAAAGTTTCATTATGATCGTACAATAAATACGGCTTCTAGAGTGTTAACAAGGTTTAACTATAGCTATATAAGGAAAAATGCCATGCCCCCTTGGCGGCCATGTTTTTCCACCAACCGGAACCATTTATGAACTCATCCAAGATATCATTGGGACAAATCATCTGACCAAGTTTCATGATGATCGGCAGTGTTCAATCTGGGCCAGATTGCTGGTGGGCCAATGGCCCATCAGCCATAAATTTAGTGGGCTATTTAAAGATTTTGTAGGGGCCACCTGATTATTGGATTTATGGTCACTACCAGCTGCATGTCTATTCAGAGTACTTGTCCAAAAATTCGAACAGCAGTTAACAAACATGTTAATTTTACTTATACTATGCTTTTTACAAATGTCACAAAACATTAAAAAACAATTGTCATCGATGGCTGTCAAGTGACCTTTTTTCAAAAAGTAGGAAAAAATAGGAACTACTTTTGCAAGAAAAGTAGGAAAAAAGTAGGAAAAAGTAGGAACTTTTTCCTCAAAAGTAGGAATACATAATACTTATTTTTTAGACACAGGTCCAGGAAACATAGCTTGAAACAGAGCAGGAGTGCCATCACATGTTCTGTATGGATACCCACTTGAAGCTACCTTAAGGGCCCAGAAGATTTCAGCCTTTTGTACCTGTTCCTTGTGTGATGGATGTACTTGCATACAGATAGATTTATCCCCACAACCCTGAGAGCTGCTTGGCTTTTGGGCACTTCCAAACAAACGCTTTTGTGAATTATCATGCATGTATTTCATGTTTTCCTTGTGTTTTTATCCATCTGCATGACTTATAAGTTGATTAGCACCAGAATTACTACAAGATGGACTTCATTCAGACAGTACAATATCTTGCAAACTCATTGCCGGTATCTCTCTTGCACCATGATCCCAGTGTTTTTCCACTATTGTCCAACTTCTCCATCCATGAAGGGTTAAACTTTGTTTTCCCACTAGGAATTTTAGCACTTATAGTGTATCTATGATAATTAAGTTTCAAGCAAAGCTACCCTGATAAAGAAGTATACATGTAATTAGATGCTGTTCATTTTGGTGTATCATCAAATAAGTGGTTAGAGGTCTTCTGTGTATCGATATAAAAATGGTAATTATATTGTGCATGTTATATCCTTAAGCAGAAGACCAAATTTATTAAGTGATACACCAACTTGTTGTACAAGATTAATACTAGTATATAAAGCAGTGTAAATGCTCTGCTACAGCTACATTGTGAAACCTTTAAATTGACAATAGGGTGCAGTTATAATGACTTAAGTTACATTCAAAATGACTGGTCATTGCAGAGCAGATTATGCAACTGGAGATAGGACCTTATCACCTGACATCTTTTATGACAGCATTGATTGGGCAATGAAACAGTTGCACTACATTGTTTATTCCAGTTTCAAATAATGGCTTTTACATTATTGATGACTTTGCGGGAGTGTAATAATGCCGTTTAATAATTTTAATACTTCGCTTTAACACCTTGAAGTTACCTCACTAGCTATGGCATCATTAGACAAGAATTGTGTTTGTCCGAAACACAATGCCCGTGTGTGTTTCAGAGTTTATTTACAGGTCCTACTGGCCTCTTCACGAGGTTACGGTAGCCCGACCTGCCCCTGTGACCTCTCAGGAGAAAAAAATTAATTTTAGAGTCAAAGTAGGTCAAATTTACCCCGGTTTCCCGGGTATTCGCCAAATACTTTAATTTTTAAAAGAGTTTGTTGCACGTTGGCCAATGAGACCTTAATGTGCTAGCTACCTAAAGGTGGTGTTGAGAAGCGGATCCCGCCAAGTGTCCCGCACATTACTTATGTACAAGACACTCAACGCGATCCACAACCCAACACCACCCGGTACATAGGACCCGGAACACACACACGTATCGCCCTCACACCCCCACTCATTACGGGTGGCGCGTATGAGAGCGCCACGCCCGTGCGTTCCGGGTTCCTTGGTGGTGATGTGTATGGTTGTGTATAGTGTGTGGTATGTGATTGTTGTGCATCTGTCTGGAGCGGAAGAGGAGGTGTCTGTCAGTAATTTACGGTCGTCGGTCAGTCGTGAAGGGTAGTATATTGTTGCAGTTCCCAGATCGCAGAACCCGCCGCCCCGCACAGGCGCACCCACGCCGAGCGAGCCCGAGCCCCCCCGCGCCCGCATACTGCCCCGGTCCGAGCACCCAACCGCTGAAGACCCTCGAGACAAGCACCCTCATCCACCCACTTGCTGCGCGCGACAACAAATCCGTCGAGAACCAACCATGGAGCCATCCAAAGCCCTATCCAGAGTCACCATCGTTCCTTCCCACCCGCCTGCCAAACATCCAGACCGTGTATCAGGCTGGGATGTATTAATTTTACTGTTATGTTGTATTTGCTTTTATAATTGGATAGGTAAAGTAAATAAATGATCTAAAAACTCCGTTGATATATCATATGATTTATTTATGTTTGATGTTAATTTGTAAAACTCATGGTATTATAGATTATGTCCTGTGCTCTAGCTTTCATTTACCCAAGTGTGGTTGTTGTGCTCTCCGCCCCATGAGAGGTGTTAGTGGGGGTTCGAGCAGGATACAGGAAACGCCCCGATTCCAGAGGCGCCCCTGGTTCTTTTAAGTGCCCGGTGTATAGCACCGATACACTGCACCCCCGTTTAACGTCCCTCGCGGAGGACATATTAGTACATAGTGTTAGAATTGGTGTTTATATACATGTGTAGTTCTGCTGTTTTGTGCCATAGCTTGCGGTAACGTGGGCTCTCTCTGTTGTTATTTGGTCTGGATGTTATTGCGTAGGGTAGGCTAGTTTTTGAAAGATCATGTATACTATTGCGCAGCTTTGAAATAAAATTTCAATATATCATTTGGCAGGTTTAGAAATTATCTCCCTTTTAAAGCTTATTACTTCCCTTGGATTGTATTTTTTAACTTTTGACCTTGAAGGATGACATTCACCTTTCACCACTCAAAATGTGCAGCTTCATGAGATACACATGCATGCCAAATATCAAGTTGCTATCTTCAATATTGCAAAAGTTATGGCCCATATTAAAGTTTTCGGACGGACACACACACACAGACAGACAGACAGACAAACGGACTGACAGTACAACTGCAATATGCCTCCCTACCGGGAGCATAAAAATGTATCAGGGCATTTAGGCTCTGTGCATTTATCTTTAATTACTAAACATGATGTACCTATGATATCAATAGAACATCATATCCGTTGTCATGTAATACAGAATTTATTACATTATATTTGTAAATGATGAAAACTCGGCAAAGCATCAGTTTTATCTTTTTTCCAATAACTTGTGTAATAAATTCCATATTACATAACCACTCATACAATACATGTATCTCTATATCTCTACATTCCAAACAGCAATATCATGTAAACATGCATAAGGTTTGGTCAAATTGTTGTCAATGGAAACAAAATAAAACTGGAATAAACAATGGGTTCCCTCAGCTCTTGCATCACTGGGAACTGTGTAAGGTAGTGAAGTCTGCAGTGTACAAATGCTAAGGAAGTAAACAAGGCACTATTGTTACTTCAAAAAAAAACTTGTCAATAATTTTAAAAGTTACATAAGAAATAAATATTTATGCTCCTGAAGAGGTGCTAGCAGACAGTCAGCATGGGTTGTCAGGTCTCATCCAGATGAATGCACATTAACAGGGATACAGTCATGCCATAGATTCATTCATCCTGCAAGTTTACTAAATAAACTCTTAAAAAAAAAAAATCTCCATTGAAAATGAAAAAGTAGGAATAGTAGGAAGATTTGGTAAAAAAATAGGAAAAAGTAGGATCCTGATGAAAAAGTAGGAAATAGTAGGAAAAAGTAGGAAAAAGTATGACCGCTTGACAGCCTGCATCGTACGACAACCACATAAATCTCTTCTCTAACCAACCTTTCTGGAATTTATGATCATCTACATTTTCCGAAGGTTTCATTTGTTCGCTTGAACCAGCAGACGATGTAGGCCAACTCGCTTCAACCGAAGCATCTGCTGTTTTTCCAATCCACCTTCCTAATCAGAAGTCCTTTCCCTTTCCCTTGTTTTTTTGTTTTTTAAAAATTGTAGGAGAGTTCGTCTCTCGGTGCTCTCCTTTCCTGCTTTATGCTTTGATATGTTTAAACACTTTTTTTTTATTAAAAACGTTTGAAAATCGCAACAAAATATGTTGACAAATGTTTTCAACACTTTCTGATGATGTATACACAGTTTGCTGACATGTGACATCTATCAACCAATGGAAGTGCAGGATTCAACACAGTACTCCCGCGGTAGCCAAGCAACGGTTATTTTCCACCTACATTTCGACTCAGCAGACCAGTGTTTAGAATTCGCAATACAATTCCGTCGCTTTGTTTTTTATAATCAAATCTCCACTCATATAATTTTTAATGCGCCAATTATATTATGTATGCGCCCCAATGGCCCACTGATATCATTTAGATTGCGCCCATTAATATTTCGATGCGGGAATCACGCAATGGCGCTGCCCAGAATGAACACTGGATCGGACAATAAATGTGGCCTCTATAGAGTGTTAACAAGGTTTTACTAAAGCATGATATATAGCCATATTAGGAAAGATGCCCCGCCCCCTGGTGGCCATGTTTTTTAAGCAACCCAAACCATTTTCCAACTCATCTAAGATATCATTAGGACAAATCTTCTGACCAAATTTAATGAAGATTGGACAATAAATGTGGCCTCTAGAGTGTTAACAAGGTTTTACTATAGCCATATATAGCCATATAAGGAAAAATGCCCCACCCCATGGCAGCCATGTTTTTCAAGCAAACGTTACCATTTTCGAACTCATCCAAGATATCATACAGACAATTCTTCTGACCAAATTTCATGAAGATTGGACCATAAATGTGGCCTCTAGAGTGTTAACAAGGTATTACTATAGCCATATAAGGAAAACTGCCCCACCCCTGGCGGCCATGTTTTTTCACCGATCTGGACCATTTTCGAACTCATCCGAGATATCAATGAAACCAATGTTTTGACCAAGATTCATGATGATTGGGCAAAAATTGTGACTTTTAGAGTGTTCACAAGGTTTCTCTATAGCCTTATAAGGAATACTGCCCCGCCCCCTGGCGGCCATGTTATTCAACGGACCGGAAACATTTTAGAACTCAACCAATATATCATTTAGACAAACATTTTGACAAAGTTACATGAAGATTGGGCATCAAATGTGACTTCTACAGTGTTCACAATGTTTTTCTTTTTTTTGACCAAGTTTTTGACCCAGCAGACCCAGTTTCGAACTCAGTCGAGGTATCAATGGGACAAATGTTCTGACCAAATTTCATTAAGATCAGACAATAAATGTGGCCTCTAGAGTGTTCATAAGGCAAAATGTTGACGACGCACGACGGACAAAAGGCGATCGTGCTCAGGTGAGCTAAAAAGGCCTTGGCAAACAGCGTAGACCCAGATGAGACGCCGCATGATACGGTGTCTCATCAGGGTCTGCGCTGTTTGCTTAAAGAAATTTCTGTAATAAATATTCTAAAAATAGAAATAAATATACTAGACATCCCTTATTTTGGAAATAAATTGATCCCATTTAGAAGGATGGGAGAGTCCACTCGGCATAAATGGGTTAAATCATGGAACAGTCATCTCATAGTATAATGGTTTGGATCTTTAATCAGTATCGTAATGTCAACATCTAAAGCCCAAGCCGGAGCCCTAAGATTAAAATTTATATAAAAATTGTTTTTGGAAGGATAATGAAAATCCTAAGAAGGTGCATGCTGTGATGTTATTATCAGGACAGTGGAAATTACATACAACTTATTTAATATTTATACATAATAACACATAAATGACACTTGTTATGGTTGCTTTAATCAGTGTGATTTATTTCAACTCGACTAATATTAATTTAAAATTTTAATTATATAGGACAATGCAAAACTAGAGCTTTGTCACAGACATGACGTATACCTCCACATGCCGCATTGACACAGACTATTTTGCATGCTGTCTACACAAAACAAGAGAATCTAATTTATGGCGATTTTTAAGAATTATTCCATTATCATTTATGGCCATTTTTTACCTTTGAACTCTTGAATTCTTTTGCATGACATGCCGTCCAATGACTGTGAACTTTTTAAAAATTAATGTACAGAGTCATTTTAAAATCTCACAATGAACGCCATAGTTATGGCCTGGACAAGCTCATTTATGGCCATTTTTAACTTTTGAACTCCAAGAGTGACCTTGACCTTCAAGACATCAACGTAATTCTTTTGCATGACACATCATCCAATAGTTGTGAACAAATGTACCGAGTAATTTTAAAATCACACAATGAATGATATAGTTTTGGTCCGAACAAGATCATATATGGCCATTTTTTACCTTTGAACTCACAGTGTGACCTTGATGTTGCAGAAATCAACGTTATTCTTTCGCGCTACACACCGTCCAATGATGGTAAACAAATGTGCCAAATGCTTTTGAAACCTCACAATGAACAACATAGTTTTGGCCCGGACAAGCTCATTTATAGCCATTTTTGATCTTTGAACTCAAAGTGTGACCATGACCTTGGTTATTTTGACGTTATTCTTCAGCGCGACACACTGTCAAATGATGGTGAACAAATTTGACAAATTATTTTAAAATCTTATAATAAATGACAAAGTTATGGCCCTTACAAGCATTTGACCTTTGAACTCCAAGTGTGACCTTTACCTTGGAGATATTGACGTACATTTTTTGCATGACACACCGTCCTGTGATGGTGAACAAATGTACCAAGCCATTTTAAAATCTAACGATAAATGACATAGTTATGGTCTGGACAAACTTTCTGTTTAAAACGCAAGAAGTGACCCCGTAACCTAGTTTTTGACCCAGCATGACCCATATTCAAACTTGACCTAGACATCATCTAGATACAACTTGTGACCAAGTTTGGTGAAGATCAGATGACATTTCGGGACAGAACGACAGACTGACCCACAGACCGACCAAGTGACTCCTATATAGCCCCCATTACCAATGGTAATGGGGGTATAATAATAGCAATACCTAACTACTTATACATATAAGTTACACTGTAACTCCAATATAGTGCGGTCCGTTATAACGCTGTGTCCAATATAACGCGGGGGGATCCTTGGATCCCGTTTTTTTTCTCCAACCTTCCATTTATGATTCAAATCCATGTTATGTAACTTCATGTATTCTCAGAAAATTCAAAGAAGCCGGCGATCACAGCTTGATTGCTTTTTTATCCGTCCGTTTAACTGATTTTAATCAATAAGAGGTTAAACGACACTCGACAGCTAATTGGTGTTAATCTGTTGTGTAATGTCACTAAAGGTGTGAAAACTCACGAGTCCGTGTTTATTACATGTATTTCCTTTCAGAGCGGTTCGGTGCGCTAATTTCAATAAGGCAAGTGCAAGCGGAATAATTATCAAAGTAAAGTTATTTAAAACGATAACCTGTTTATGTTTTGTATTTATCGTGTATTGTATTTCATTGTATAAACTATGGCTGTATAAGTGTGTTATCGTTTATTATATGCTACAAATGCTTGATAAATAAAAATATCGTTGTGTGTGTTTAATGTTTCAGTACGTATACGAAAAATAAATTAAACAATCCTGACGATTTATTTTCATGCTAACACAGTGTAATAGTTAACAGAGATGCACTTAAATTTTTGCCCGTCAACAAAAAGTCCACGGTAAGCACGTTTTTTACATGCTGAGTATGACGCAATAAATCATCTCTTTGTACATGTATCGTATTGCATTCAATCTAAATTTAAATTCGCTCGTCCAATGAAAGCTGTGTCCCATAATGCACTGTACTAATTTTTCTGAAAAAATGGCGTAGGCATACGAATTTGTTTACGAAATTCGTAAACATATTTCTTGTCATAAATGTTTAACATTATTTTTTCGTAAGTGATGTTGTAATTATATTGGATTATCGGATAAATGTGCACAGCGGTATGTATACTGTTATCGTTCGATTCGGTTTATATGCATGTATTTGCGAATGACAATACACAGGACCTATATTAAAGGCTATACTATACCTGTTTTTATAGCCCCCTTAAATAAATAAGCTCAAAACTTATAACGCTGTTCGTTTATAACGCTGTTGCGTGGCTTGGACCCCGTCATCCGCGTTATATTAAAGTTACAGTGTATTTAAATATACAAACATATTTTTGAGGGGATTACGCCCCTTAAATATTATGTTGTTTTTTTTACAAATTAGGTCCCTTTGACATACCTTGGGTACTTTTGCATATTTGCCAGTGCGAGTGTCTCTGATGTAGGAAATATCCAGACAATCCATGTCCTGCAATATAAGTAGAAACATGTAGATATACATTAAACATCATTAACCAATTAATGCCTAGCGCCTAGAAAAAAGGCCTTGGTAAACAGCGTAGACCCAGATGATACGCCGCATGATGCTGCGTCTCATCAGGGTCTGCGCTGTTTGCTTAAAAGAATTTCTGTAATAAATATTCTAAATATAGAAAAAAATATTCTAGACATCCCTAATTTTGGAAATAAATTGATCCAATTTAGAAGGATGAGAGAGTCCACTAGGCATAAATGGGTTAAGTTGCCCACTATAAGCTGAAGTTAGAATAAAATATCAAATATAGAAGAAAAGACTACATCCCATTGGTCAGTTCATGCAGTTCAAAAAGAAATATGTACATACAGAATGTTCCAGATTAGTCTGCACAGGCTAATCAGGGACAACACTTCCCACCTAAACAGGATTTTTGTTTAGAAGAGACCTCTTTTAAGAAAACCCCATTAATGAAATCATGATTAGCCTGTGCGGTCTGTTGATCAAGCTAGCCAGTAATGTTTGTATGGTTTCATTTAAAAACAAGAAACCGTCGGAGACGGGTGATGCTCCCCAAAGGTTTTTTGTCACAATATTGCACTATATATTCAGACAAGAGTTCCGCGGTCGGAGATGACCGCATTGAAGCCGGATTTTGATAAGAACTTTAACATTTTTACATTCAAGGTCACAGTGACCTTGACCTTAGAATGAATGACCTTGAAATGACCAGTGGTCATCTAAGTGTGCTTGCAAACCTTCATGTCAAGTTTGAAGACTCTATGTCCAAGCATACCAAAGTTATAACAATTTTAACATTTTAACATTTAAGGTCACAGTGACCTTGACCTTCAAATGAATGACATTGAAATGACCAGTGGTCATCTTCTAGTACTGGCCAATCTTTATTTCAAGTTTGAAGACTCTAGGTACAAGCATACCAAAGTTATAACATGAAATAAGAACTTTAACATTTTTACATTCAAGGTCACAGTGACCTTGACCTTCAAATGAATGACCTTGAAATGTCCAGTGGTTACTTACTAGTTCTGGCCAACCTTCATGTCAAGTTTCAAGACTCTAGGTCTAAGCATACCAAAGTTATAACAACTTAAACATTTTTACATTCAAGGTCACAGTGACCTTGACCTTCAAATGAATGACCTTGAAATGTCCAGTGGTTACTTACTAGTTCTGGCCAACCTTCATGTCAAGTTTCAAGACTCTAGGTCCAAGCATACCAAAGTTATAACAACTTTAACATTTTTATATTGAAGGTCACAGTGACCTTCACCTTCAAATGAATGACCTTGAAATGACCAGTGGTCATCTGTTAATCCTGGCCAACCTTCATGTCAAGTTTGAAGACTCTAGGTCCAAGCATACCAAAGTTATACCATGAAATAAGAACTTTAACATTTTTACATTCAAGGTCACAGTGACCTTGACCTTCAAATGAATGACCTTGAAATGACCAGTGGTTACTAACTAGTTATGGCCAACCTTCATGTCAAGTTTCAAGACTCTAGGTCCAAGCATACCAAAGTTATAACAACTTTAACATTTTTTATATTGAAGGTCACAGTGACCTTGACCTTCAAATGAATGACCTTGAAATGACCAGTGGTCATCTGTTAATCCTGGCCAACCTTCATGTCAAGTTTGAAGACTCTAGGTCCAAGCATACCAAAGTTATACCATGAAATAAGAACTTTAACATTTTCGAGCACGCCGCCACCCCGCCCGCCCGCCCGCCCCCCCGCCCGCCCGACAACATCAATCTATAAGCCGAGATTTTTTCGAAAAAAATCCGGCTAATAAAAGGAAACGTCTAGAGGGCACAGTAGTTGGGGGGACACAAATTTTTTTTATAGAAAAGGGCCATAACTCAGTGAAAAATCATCCGAACAGAACCTGCTGATTATATGCACATCTCCTCTTGGTAGTTAAGCTTCCCATAAAGTTTCATTGAATTCTGGTCATTAGTTGCTGAGAAATAGCCCGGACAAAAATTGTGCACGGACGGACAGACAGACGGACAGACAAAGCGGCTAAATTTGGGGGAGCATAAAAATCCTTAAACTATCTTTAAAAATGTGCATTCTAATTTTGATGTCATCTTCTAACTCCACATAACAGCGTTCATTAATTGATGTTAATAAAGAAAATGTACATGTATGCTTCATTCACCCCAGAAAATTATGTGTCAGATTAGTTCATATTCAGAGAAAGATAAAAACAAACACAGAAAAGAGAAGAACGAAAACATTTTCCAACCAAAACTATGGTGGCATATGTCTCCATAAGGTAACTGTATACATCTCAGGAAAATTACATTATCTTTTCAATATTGAACTTACATGTAGTATCATATCAGTTGCACCTGCATGTGATAACAATTTAAAAATCAAAATATTTTTAGAAAAACTAGTTTCATCAGAACATAACCAATATTTTGCCAACATATATTTCTACCAAAGCGACATAATATCAACCCGTGCGAAAGATGTCGAACCTGAGACATTGCCGATAAAATTTGCTGAGGTCTAATATTATTCCCAAAACTGACGCCATGTGACAAAACAAAAACAATATGCAAAACATTGTTTTTGTTTAAAGGGATCTTCACGGTTTGGTTAATTGACAAAATTGAAAAAAGTTGTTTCAGATTCGCACATTTTCGGTTGAGTTATGATATTTGTGATGAAACATTATTACTGAACATTTGCCATGGTCTAATATAGCCATTATATGTATCTTTTGAAGATTTACAAACCTAAAAATTATAAAGCGTTGCAACACGAAATGATTGAATAATTTGGAGAGTTCTGTTGTTGTCGTTTAAATTTGTGAAACTACGAAGATTACTTATATAAGGTATAAAATACGCATCTTATGAATGATTGGCAGGATAGCTCAGTTGGCTTATGCGTTTTTACTTCAGGATTCCGGGGGTCACTGTTTCAAGCCCTGCTGCGGTCTATTTTTTTTTCCTTTTTTATTTTTATTTTTGATTTTTTACTGGAGCTTTAAAAATTTAATGTTTACATTTAACAATATAAAGCATTTAATGACAAACTTCAAAACATGACAAAATCAGTGAAAAGGCCCCTTAAAAAAGAAAAACGAAACTGGTAATATGTACACATACAGACTTGTTTGTGTTAATTTTCTTTGATTGTTAAACGATTAAATGAAACGGAAATTATTTTGTGTGAACTGTAAGAGTACTAGTGCTTTATATTGCTGTTTATAATAACTTGTAATGTATAAAAAAAATCACAAAGCTTTCTTCCCTTTTAATTATAAACAAGGGACAAAATTGTCGCAAAACCAGGTTTTCATTGTGAAAAAAAAATCTGATAAAGGGAGAAAACTCAAACTGAACTTTTGAAATGAACAAACAAAATTAACCCCCTTTGTAAGTTTGTTTAAAAATAATATAAATTTTTAGTCGTGGCGACCTTGACATTGGAGATATTGACGTGATTCTTTCGTGCGACACACCGTCCCATGATGGTGAACAAATGTGCCAAATGATTTTAAAATCTCACAATGAATGACATAGTTATGGCCAGGACAAGCTCATTTATGGCCATTTTTGACCTTTGAACTCAAAGTGTGACCTTGGAGATATCGACGTAATTATTTCGCGCGACACACCGTCCAATGATGGTGAACAAATGTGCCAAATGATTTTAAAATCTGACAATGAACGACATAGTTATGGCCCGGACAAGCTTGTTCCGCCCGCCCGCCAGCCCGCCAGCCAGCCCGCCCGCATTCGCCAATCTAATAACCAGTTTTTTCCTTCGGAAAACCTGGTTAAAAAAACATGTTTTAATAGAACAGGTTTCAATTTAGTTGTTATTTAACTACCGTATATTAAGAATTGTTAAATATTTTAAACCCCATAATAATAAAAATAAAATTATATACAAGTATTTTCTATTGTTTGGTAAGAGGAACAACGTCCGGTAACCCCATGTCCTGTAAGATTGTTTTGCCTTTAACATGGGTTTATAATATCCTTGAAGAAAATCGATAAAGTTATGCAGTCCTATGCAGTGACAGACTCTACTTAACGGTAATGGTAATCAGATTTAAGTTGCACAATGACTTCAAAAAAGCATTTTTTATTATAGGTTTTTCAGATGCAAGATGATAAAAATTAATGTATGTGAATTCTGCATGCATGATTTCACAACTCAAAATGAAAGTTGATGAGCAAAATTGTAACATGGAAATTTGAAAATTAATTAAAAACTTGCTAAAAAATATTGCAAAACTTAACAAGAGGGCCTGAAAGGCCCAAAGTCGCTCACCTGAGATAACAAGATATTATTGAGACAAATCTTATGACCAAGTTTCACGAAGATCAGAAAATAAATGTGGCCTCTGGAGTGTTAACAAGGTTTAACTATAGCCATATAAGGAAAAATGCCCTGCCCCCTGGCAGCCATGTTTTTCAACCAACCGGCATCATTTTTTAATTCATCTAAGATATTATCGGGATGAATCTTCTGACCAAGTTTCATGAAGATCGGACAGTAAATGTGGCCTCTAGAGTGTAAACAAGATTTTACTAGAGCCATATAAGGAAAAATGCCCTGCCCCTTGGAAGCCATTTTTTTCAAGCAAACATAATTATTTTCGAAATCATTCAAGATATCATTGAGACCAATCTTCTGACCAAATTTCATGAAGATTGGACAATAAATATGGCCGCTACAGTGTTAACAAAGTTGTACTATAGCCATATATAGCCATATAAGGAAAAATGCCCCGCCCCTGGTGGCCATGTTTTTAAAGCAACCAAAACCATTTTCAAACTCATCCAAGATATCATTGGGATGAATCTTCTGACCAAGTTTCATGATGATCGGAAAATAAATGTGGCCTCTAGAGTGTTAACAAGGTTTTACTAAAGCCATATCAGGAAAATAGCCCCTCCCCTGTGGTGGCCATGTTTTTCAACCAACCGGCATCATTTTTGAACTCATCCAAGATATTATTGGGATGAATCTTTCAACGGAGTTTCATCAAGATCGGACTATAAATGTGGCCTCTAGAGTGTTAACAAGATTTTACTATAGCCTTATATAGCCATATAAGGAAAAATGCCCCGCCCCTTGGCGGCCATGTTATTCAAGCAAACGTAACCATTTTCGAACTCATCCAAGATATCATTAAGACAAATCTTCTGACAAAATTTCATGAAGATCTGGAAATGAATGTGGCCTCTAGAGTGTTAACAAGGTTTTACTAGAGCAATATAAAGAAAAATGTCCCACCCCCTGGTGGGCATGTTTTTCAACCAACCGGCATCATTTTCGAATTCGTCCAAGATATTATTGGGATGAATCTTCTGACCAAGTTTCATGAAGATCAGACAATAAATGTGGCCTCTAGAGTGTAAACAAGATTTTACTATAGCCATATATAGCCATATAAGGAAAAATGCCCCTCCCCTTGGCAGCCATGTTTTTCAAGCAAACGTAACCATTTTCAAACTCATCCAAGATATCATTGAAACCAATCTTCTGACCAAATTTCATGAAGATTGGACAATAAATGTGGCCTCTAGAGAGTCAACAAGGCAAATGTTGACGTCGCACAACGGACACTGCACGACGGACGACGGACAAAAGGCGATCACAAAAGCTCACCATGAGCACGTTGTGCTCAGGTGAGCTAAGAATAATGTAAAATTGAGCCTTGATCTATACATGTACTTAGTAAAAAGCCCCCTTTTCCCAGATTGAGGCTCAGTTGTCAGGGCAACAGATATGGATTGTTTATCGTTTTTACGATTTGTATTTGACAGAAAACGAATTGAAATAAAAATCCATCGTACAATAAACGATTACCAAATTGGAAAACGAATTTCAATCGGTTCTTTGTCGTTTCATTTTACCGATTCCCTCCGTACTGTGTTTGATTTGAATAATTATATTGTAACCTTTAGTGCGGTTGTAATATTAGTGAAAAGTTTATATGAACACCGTTTCAGAATGGTGTCTACATGAAAATGTTTTTCCATCGAAAAAAGTATGCGAAAATGTTGGCATCTAGTTCTGAGCGCGGACGTTCTACGAAAATTTCATTAGCGGCGTGCGCGCCTAATATGTTTCAATTTGTAACGCGAAACGAACCACCGGAAAAATCGTTGTAAAGAGTTTTTTATCGGAATTAATATCACAGGTTGTGATAGAATAGGCAAAATTCAGTGCAAAACACCGCAACGATTCAGTGTCGAAAAACACTTAACCACGTGGAAAAAGGAATTCCACTGGCTTGTCTTCATGGAGAGGGCTTTCAAATGCACCTTAAGTGTAACCGAACATTAAAAAGCTAATCTCATCCAGAAATAAAGGTAAGTTTTTTTATCAACTTTAAAAAAACTTTTTGACAAATTGATTTGAGGGAAAAAACTAATTGTTTCAAAAAGCTTGCAGTAAAAACAAATTGACATCAAATCTTATCTGTTGCCCTGAGTTATTTTACTATCAATGATCTTGTGTACAACTGGTCATCAGAATTAATATGTACCCTGCAGGTATTGGCAATTATTCTCTTGTTTGTAGCAGCTGTAGCTACATGCTTAGATATTTGCTACAATATAATGCAATTATATATGCTAGGTACAGCTGCTAAAAATGCAAGTGGTCATTAATAGGAACATGGACCAATCGAGACAGGTAATAAAAGACAGGCAATCTTGTAGACACAGATATGTCACATGTGAATTTCTAGATTTTTTTCCAATAATTTGCTTTACAATATAACCACAGCCCTGTAATTACATGCTATCTGTCCAACAGTTGCATCAAATTATATAATTGTCCAACACTTTGACATTAATGACTGAGTTTATGTAACTAATTAACGATCTACTGTCTAATTTTCATGTTAACATAGACATATTAACAGCAGTTTTTAAATAACAACTTCTAATCATGATGCTACAACTTCCTTTTTCATCTATGACATGAAATACTTTAGACAAACAAAAATCACACAAATGTAACAAAAAATACGAATATATATTCACAAAAGATTATATAAATTAATTTTAAACTGCTGACAATATAAATATGTATTTACTTTTGCAAAAATTGCTGGGCTGATGTAGGTGTGCGAAAGGATAATTAAGTTAAAATCACCTATACATTTTTTTCTCAAACAAAAAAACTTGATAAAAATAATAAACAAAACAATATGAACTGAGCAATATTTTTTCATCAAAAATGAATTAGCTCCTACGGCAAACAGTAAACAAGAGGTTTTGCAACTTCAAAATAAGTACTTTTATCAAAGGAATTGTTGGCAAATATTATAATAGTTTTAGATCTCATGCGCAACTCCATTTTCAAACACTTTTGGACAATTTCATTGTAATTACATCCCATCCCCCTTTAGGCAACTTCTGAAAGTACAGCTTGTGGTTTCTCACAGTTTTTTGTTGTTTTATATTATATTTTTACTTAACAATTTACATCAGAGTCATTATCAAGAGGGCATGAAAGGCCCAAAGTCGCTCACCTGAGATATAAAGGCACTGACCAGTTCTATGCAGCCCCAGATATCATAAACAAAATGTTCTGACCAAGTTTCAAGAAGAGTGAACTATAAATGTAGCTTTTAGAGTGCTTACAAGGTTTAACTATAGCCAAATATATATATAAATTTCCCACCCCCTGGCAGCCATGGTTTTTTTAACAGACCGGAACCATTTTCAAACACATCCAAGATATCTTTGAAACAAATGTTTTGACCAAGTTTCATGAAGATTGGATTATAAATGTGACTTTTAGAGTGTTAACAAGTTTTAACTATAGCCATATAAGGAAAAATGTCCCGCCCCCCTAGCAACCATTTTTTTCAATCAACCGGAACCATTTTAAAACTCATCCAAGATACCATTGGGACGAATCTTTTGGCTAAGTTTCATGAAGATCCAAAATAAATGTGGCCTCTTGAGTTTTAACAAGGTTTTACGTTAGCCATATTAGGAAAAATGCCCCTCCCCCTGGTGGCAATGTTTTTCAACAGACCAGAAGCATTCATGAACTCATATCAGATATCATAATAACAAATGTTCTGACTAAGTGTCATGAAGATTGGACAATAAAGGGGACTTTTATAAGAGTATGACAAGTCTAAACTATAGCCATTTATGGAAAAATGCCCCAACCCCCTGGCAGCCATGTTTTTGAAGCAACCACAACTATTTTCGGGAATCCGGACAAACGGCACCCGGACAATCGGCACCCAGTGTTTTTTTGCGTATGCGGACAGTTTGCACCCTGTAAATTTGTCGACCCAGACAATCGGCACCCAATTTTTTTGTATATACGGACAAACGGCACCCTATTAAAGACAATCGATAAAGCCCGTCAGCACCTTGTTAAACTAATTAATCTAATCCGCTAATTGGTTTGGTAAAAGAGATGATTAGAGATTAAATTCTGTCAACAAACTGTGTTATCAGACCAATATAAGTGTGGATTGATTAATGTTATCTGCTAATTGGTTCTATAACAACTCTTAACAATTTACAAACAAAAGGGCCTGAAAGGCCCAAAGTCGCTCACCTGAGATAACAATATCGTCTGACCAAGTTTCACAAAGATCGGAAAATAAATGTGGCCTCTAGAGTGTTAACAAGGTTTTACTATAGCCATATAAGGAAAAGTGCCCCGCCACCTGGCAGCCATGTTTTTCAACCAACCAGCATCATTTTTGAACTTTTCCAAGATATTATCGGGATGAATCTTCTGACCAAGTTTCATGAAGTTCGGACAGTAAATGTGGCCTCTAGAGTGTTAACAAGATTTTACTATAGCCATATAAGGAAAAATGTCCCGCCCCTTGGAAGCCATTTTTTTCAAGCAAACATAATCATTTTCGAACTAATCCAAGATATCATTGAGACCAATCTTTTGACCAAATGTAATGAAGATTGGAAAATAAATGCGGCCTCTAGAATGTTAACAAGGTTTTACCATAGCCATATATAGCCATATCAGGAAAAATGCCCGGCCCCTGGTGGCCATGTTTTTAAAGCAACCAAAACCATTTTCGAACTCATCCAAGATATCATTGGGACAAAGTTTCTGACCAAGTTTCATGATGATCGGAAAATAAATGTGACCTCTAGAATGTTAACAAGGTTTTACTAAAGCCATATAAGGTAAATAGCCCCGCCCCGTGGTGGCCATGTTTTTCAACCAACTCGTCCAAGATATTACTTTGATGATTCTTCTGACTGAGTTTAATGAAGATCGGACTATAAATGTGGCCTCTAGAGTGTTCACAAGATTTTACTATAGCCTTATATAGCCATATAAGGAAAAATGCCCCCCCCCCCCCTTGGCGGCCATGTTTTTCAAGCAAACATAACCATTTTCGAACTCATCAAAGACATTATTAAGACAAATCTTCTGACAATATTTCATCAAGATTGGAAATAAATGTGGCCTCTAGAGTGTTAACAAGGTTTAACTATAGCCATATATAGCCATATAAGGAAAAATGCCCCGCCCCTTGGCAGCCATGTTTTTCAAGCAAAGATTACCATTTTTGTACTCATCAAAGATATCAGTGGGACAAATCTTCTGACCAAGTTTCATGAAGATCGGAAAATAAATGTGGCCTCTAGAGTGTTAACAAGGTTTTACTACAGCCATATAAGGAAAAATGCCCCGCCCCCTGGCGGCCATGTTTTTCAACCAACCGGCATCATTTTCGAACTCGTCTAAGATATTATTGGGATGATTCTTCTGACCAAGTTTTATGAAGATCAGACAATAACTGTGGCCTCTAGAGTGTTAAAGGGATCTTTCACGGTTTGGTAAATTGACAAAATTGAAAAAAATTGTTTCAGATGCGCAAATTTTCGGTTTAGTTATGATATTTGTGAGGAAACAGTATTACTGAACATTTGCCATGGTCGAATATAGCCATTATATGCATCTTTTGACGATTTAAGAACCTAAAGCGTTGCAACGCCAAACAATTGAATAATTTGGAGAGTTCTGTTGTTGTTGTTTAAATTTGTGAAACTACGAAGATTGCTTATATAACGTATAAAATACGCATCTTATGTATGCTTAGCAGGATAGCTCAGTTGGCTTATGCGTTTTTACTTCAGGATTCCGGGGGTCACTGGTTCAAGCCCTGCAACGGGCTACTTTTTTTTTCCTTTTTTAAATTTTATTTTTGATTTTTTACTGGAGCTCTTAAAATTTAATGTTTACATTAAATTTTTATCAATATAAAGCATTTGATGACAAACTTCAAAACATGCCAAAATCTGTGAAAAGGCCCCTTTACCAAGATTTCACAATAGCAATATATAGCCATATAAGGAAAAATGCCCCGCCCCTTGGCAGCCATGTTTTTCAAGCAAATGTAACCATTTTTGAACTCATCCAAGATATCATTGAAACCAATCTTCTGACCAAATTTCATGAAGATTGGACAATAAATGTGGATAATTAAATAATTCCTAAACTTATGATTTCTCCCGATAACAGCAACTGCGAATGAAAATAAGCTTAATTAGAAGAACGAAAATGGAGACATTTCATAACAAACATGCAATTCATTACGACACGTAACGGTGTGCGAAGGTTGTGTTTGGAAAACTTAGCTTAATAATCAGCTGCTGACAACTTTAGGCGATTTGCTTTATTTTTAATTGATTATACATGTACATGTACTATTTGACAACAAATAAAATTACAGGATGGAAAGTACATTTGGCTTGCATTTTTCTTGCCCAAATATATGTATACAATATATAATTTGAAAACACCACAATACACGGAGATGGTACTTTTTATCGCAATGTCCGTCAGGTATTATACATATTATTCAATGTTCTTTGCGCTACAAAGTTTCTATCAAAAACTCAATACACGCACGCTTTCCATGGGTATACCTCAACCTTTTACATCGCCGCATAATTTTCGCGCTCTTTTGTCGGGAAATATACAGGATAACTATATAGGAAGCATTTGTAAACTTCGTGTTGACATTAAAAAATTGGAAGTGTGTTTCAGATAACAAACTATTGTTCTTATTTGTGAATTTTGGGATCCGCGAATCTCAGATATATCGGATATTTTTTGCAGCCCTAATTATCAGCATATGCGAGATAAATACATAGATTTAGCAAAAACATAGCCTTGCAGCTCAGTTTCCGTATGTAAAAGATGTATTTGCATTTGCTCTGACCTTCTCTACGCTTAATTCTCCTGTATCCGCAATTGTGTTTGTTTAGGTTTGAATTAACGTGTTGAATCATGCATATTTATTAGGTCGTTTTTGTACTTTACCGTACTCTTTACCATACTCGACCCCAAACTAAAAATCGCCATATCGTTGGTTTCAACCGGATTTTCAGTGATATCATCAATAAAAACACGTTTGTCCAAGTATACAATTAAATCGGGTGCCGATTGTTCAGTCGACAAATTTACAGGGTGCCGACTGTCCGCGTATGCAAAAAAACACTGGGTGCCGATTGTCCGGGTGCCGTTTGTCCTACAATCCTATTTTTGCAATCATCCAATATATCATTAAAACAAATCTTCTGAACAAGTTTCATGATGATTGGACAACAATTGTAGGCTCTAGAGTGTTAATAAGTTTTTACTAAAGCCAAATAAGGAAAACTGGTCTGCCCCCTGGTGGCCATGTTTTTTAAGAAACCGGAACCATTTTTGAGCTTTTCAAAGATATCATTGGCACAAATCTTCTGACCAAATATTATGAAGATTGGACAATAAATGTGGCCTCTATAGTGCTAACAAGGCAAATGTTGACGCCGCACAAAGCACGACAGACAAAAGGCGATCACAAAACCTCATCATGAGCACATTGTATTCAGTTGAGCTTAAAAAGTTTTATTTAAAAGTATTTTTTACCACACACATTGTTAAATACTGTAAAACCATTTACTACAATCGTCAGCTTGAAACTATATTGTTGTTGTTTTTTAAATGCCTATTTTAAAAAAGAATTTGTGTCTGTTATTTTCCCGTTTGTTAGTTTTTTGTCTGCGACAAATCGCAATGGGGAGATAGGGTCATGTGGGAGTAGTCTGCAGGAGGTGAGCCCTGCAAATTAACTAGTCCATCGTTATGTGGTGATAATAACTAGTACATTGTTGTAATTAGCGGATACGTGGAAGTGAATGACCATTAACGAGTTTTTGAAGAAACAAAAGTCAAATTATTATTGCGTTTATTGTCTTTGATCTGCAGCCTGTTGGCTGTTTAACCTGCAACATCCCTGTAAAACACAATACACAAATTTGGGTAATAAAGTTGTTAACAAATAGGGCTAATCCTAACTATTCTAACAAAACAAAGTTAATGCTATTTATACAGCTTTTATGTAATTGCGTTTTATGGTAAATGACAAGTGTCAGTGAAGTACACAGAATAATGGACTCCTCTTGCATAATTTTATCAAGATTGAAAAACAGACACAGGACATGTGTGGATTACGTTGGATATTAACCCATTTATGCCTAGTGGACTCTCCCATCCTTCTAAATTGGATCAATTTTTTTCCAAAATTAGGGATGTCTAGCATATTTATGTCTGTATTTAGAATATTTCTTATAGATATTCCTTTAAGCAAACAGCGCAGACCCAGATGAGGTGCCACATCATGTGGCGTCTCATCTGGGTCTACGCTGTTTGCCAAGGCCTTTTTTCTAGACGCTAGGCATAAATGGGTTAATGTCTTTCATGCATATTGTAATTCAGTCTTAATTTTTTTTAAACATTTGACATAATTTTTGTTATGAACTTAAATTCGTCAGTCGGTTTATTGACAAAATATAGGAAAATTAATGCCTGGCAAATAATAATTGCTTCACAGTAATGCAAAACATTACCTGCCTTAAATTAAGGTTTAAAGCAATGTCAAATTACCGCAGAATTTTGTTGTTTACAAAAAAGGCATACAAGTGAAAAATGGCCATGAAAACTAGTGAATGTACCTAGGAAAAGAAACTCATACCAGAATTGAAGCAAATAGATGAAAGTGCTAAGCCTGTATGCAGGATCAACAATGGATGCTTACAAAAATGTCAATCAATGTAAATTTGTCAGCAAAATTTTCAAAATGTCACAAAGAGCACAGGCGTTTTGTTCGAGATTTTTTTAAAGTAGCCTTTAATATTGCCATGCCTAAATGTATGATAAGGGCAATGCATATTGATCACATACATGTACAATGAAAAGACTGGTCTATTGTGAAATATATATCAGTATTTCGTTATCCTCAATACAATGGGCTATTGGCAATCTTGAAAACATTTTTACCATGTACACAAAGAATGATTTTTTATTAAAATTTACAACCTGTGTATTGTATAAAGAATGTGTCCAAGTACGATGTTATTAACTGTGGAAAGTACTTGTCAACAAAAAATAACTATTGAATCAAACAATTTATATGTGTTTTTATAAATATTTACAAACTGTGTACTGTGTTTCAAAAAATATTTACAAGTATAAATACCTGTACTATGATATTTACTGTGGACAGTACTTGTCAACAAAAACAACTATTAAAATAACCATAATCTATAAGTGCATTGCAAATTGAACAATCATGCGTATCTCTGCCAAACAACATGAATCAATAAAATCCATAAAAATAAGATATTACTTATATGCTACCATTCAAACAAAGTAAACAAGAAATATAATCATACGTGACCATGTATAAGTTGAACAGAACCTGCATTAAGTAATATAACAAAGTAAGAAATGTCATCATTGTACAGTGACAAAGCTTTAACTTACAAGATACACTGAAAATACTTAGTGAAAGTCCTGTATCATGCCAAAAAAACACATAAATATCTTGCAAAATATGGAAAATATAGTATAATACTCATGTGATAAAATAGCTGCAAATTTTCAATCGCATGCCATCCACATAAAAAAATATACATATGCAAAGATGTATAATTATACACTCTGAACTCTAACTCTACCGGACATCACGGCACAACTGAAACAAAAATTCAAATCACAGACTGATGTTTTCATGCGCTAATATAGTGTACTTACACCCACTTCTAGTCCTGGCTGCTGAAATGTGGTAACAAATAAAATACCCGTCCAACCATAAACCTAATAACTTCCCCAGTAGCACCCCATAAACAGAGGTTATGCCATAAACAAAGGTTGTACCACACATCTTATAAATTTTTATTTCATCTAAACATTATCAGTTGTATATGAGGATTAGAACAAGATGTGTTTGTGAAACACAATGTCCCCCTATATGATGTTTGACCTTGTAGGATGACCTTGACCTTGTTAAGGATGACCTTGACCTTGACCTTTCACCACTCAAAATGTGCAGCTCCATGAGATACACATGCATGCCAAATATCAAGTTGCTATCTTCAATATTGCAAAAGTATTCATAAAATAAGCGATTTGGGCCACTTATATTTGACCTCTGACCTTGAAGGATGACCTTGACCTTTCACCACTCAAAATGTGCAGCTCCATGAGATGCACATGCATGCCAAATATCAAGTTGCTATCTTCAATATTGCAAAAGTATTTATAAAATAAGCGATTTGGGCCACATATATTTGACCTCTGACCTTGAAGGATGACCTTGACCTTGACCTTTCACCACTCAAAATGTGCAGCTCCATGAGATACACATGCATGCCAAATATCAAGTTGCTATCTTCAATATTGCAAAAGTATTCATAAAATGAGCGATTTTGGCCACATATATTTGACCTCTGACCTTGAAGGATGACCTTGACCTTGACCTTTCACCACTCAAAATGTGCAGCTTCATGAGATACACATGCATGCCAAATATGAAGTTGCTATCTTCAATATAGCAAAAGTTATTGCAAAATGTTAAAGTTGGCGCAAACAGACCAACAGACAGGGCAAAAACAATATGTCCCCCACAACTATAGTGGGGGACATAAAAACTCAGACATTTGAATATGGTATTGTATTATATAGGTAAAATATTGTTCTTAGCTTCTGAAAATAGTTATTTGAACTACCAGTAGATTTTCAAATCATTGTTTTTTATTAAAACAATTTTGAATAAAGAAAATGTAACAAAAATTATATAATATAAATGGTAAAGCAAAGCAATAATTGTTTTCTCCTTCTTCAGTGGTTAGAGACAAAAGGATATAAAATTGTCATATTTCAATCAGTGAACAAGTCTGTTTAAGTAAACTTAAGAAACAGTACCAGTAGTATGCCATATGTTTACATCAAAAACATATGGGAAATTCTATTATCACTGTCAGGACAGTTGACGACTTGGGAGTATGACCTTAACACCGGCACTCAATCACAATTAACCCATTTATGCCTAGTGGACTCTCCCATCCTTCTAAATTGGATCAATTTATTTCCAAAGTTAGGGATGTCTAGTATATTTATTTCTATATTTAGAATATTTCTTACAGAAATTCCTTTGAGCAAACAGCGAAGACCCTGATGAGATGCCGCATCATGCGGCGTCTCATCTGGGTCTACGCTGTTTGCCAACTCCTTTTTCTAGGCGCTAGGCATAAATGGGTTAATGACATATTGGACAAAGAGATACTCTCCTGAACTGTCAATAAATATGGAATTTAAACCATAATGGCACATCTATACCTTCTCCTGAAACTTCAATACAGTTAGTGTTTTTCCCAGGAGGGCAAAGGGGCATGGCGCATTACTTTCAAAAAGGGCATTTTAACGCGCATTTTAAGCAAAAAAAGGCAAAAAGGTTCCATGAATACCTGGTTTAGGGAGAAACATGTAATCGCATCAGAGGAAGTTGTGTGACAAATATAATCAAGCACATTTAATAGTACATGTAGTTGATGTATTTAACTTACTTTAATATATATTAATATATTTACGTTGCAATGTCCATTAAAGTTCCATGCTGTTTCAGTAAAGTGTACAGCACCACAAACATAATAAAGCAATATATGCATATGAATCCGATTATACACAGATCCACTAACATATAAATGAAACTATGTTTGTCTTATCCCATTTTCTAAAAATAATCTTGTCAGATGTTTAAACTTTGCGAGTAAACTGAACGCTAACAATTTGCAAACAATCCTTTCCATGACATACATCCACCAACAAGATAACTAATAAACATGAGCCTTGTTCTGAGAAAACTGGGCATAATGCATGTGCGTAAAGTGTTGTCCTAGATTAGCCTGAGCAGTCCGCACAGAATAATCAGGGACGACACTTTCCACTTTAATGGTATTTTTCTTTTAAAGGAAGTCCCTTTCCACCGAAAATCTAGTAAAAGTGGAAAGTGTCGTCCCTGATAAGCCTGTGTGGACTGCACAGGCTAATCTGGGATGACACTTTAAGCACATGCATTATGCCCAGTTTTCTCAAAACGCGACTCATATGTTTTTGGTATCTAAAATGTGTTATGCATTGTTGATTACCACAGGCATTTCATTAATCCTTTCTAAATGTATGATCTCCATCGTTAATTCAATTGTTATTTGCCATTTTTGCAGGGAGTCCATTTTTTTCTGTATTGTCCGCCATCTTGTTAAAATGATATAGGCGACCATGTGCGCATAGCAACGTAACATCATATGTCCGCCTAATACATGTACACGATTCACATTTTGTTTAATTAGTACAGTCATTGTTTCAATAATTAATTAAAGACGATACAAGATAAAACTTGTTAGTGTTTTTTTTATATTTAATTACGCGTTCAAATTAATGTTTTGAGATAATTCAATTATGCACGAAATGATTTATTTCAACGAGGATAACTTCGAGTTTTTCATCAAGTCTCCGAAGTAACTGTCCACGATTTTATAGTGGAGGACTGGAGTACACATTTCGAAACGATTATTGTGCTTGGTATAACAAAGCCTCTTGAAATTATCGACTGATATTGACACGGGGTAATTCACACGATTAATTCACAACTGCGCAAATCTTCGCTGACTTGGGGCCATTCTCTGAAACTTGTCGGCTTAGAAGTTTGGTCAAGGGGCAATTAAGATGTTATCAAAAAGGGCACATGGCAGCTTTTGCCTTTGAAAAGGGCAGAGTGGCACTTAAGTAAGGCGACGTGGCGCAGCGCCACGCTAAAAGGATCTGGAAAAAACACTAACAGTATAGAGCATTTAATATTTGTATAATTTGATGATCCAAATGTTTTTTGACAAAGAAATATATTGATAAATGATAGTCAAAAACAAATATATAAACAAGAAACCGTCGGAGACGGGTGATGCTCCCCCAGTGATTTTTTTTGCTTTAATTTGTTACAGCCTGTGCCTTTTGAATTGGGAAAAATTGCGCGATAAACTGTGAAATTGGGAAAAAATAGCGCGATAAACCATGAAATTGGGAAAAATTAAGCATTATAAATAGGATTATAAGTAACAGAAGTGATATTGTGTTTAAGTGCATGTTCAGAGAGTTTTCTAGAAAAGGAGTCTGGTCAAATTGTTTTTTTTTAATCAATAAAAGTGGCAAGTTTGGGAATGATTTATGGAAAAAAATGACTAAATTCAAGTTATATATTTTGTAAGATGTTTAAAAAATAAAGTTGAGACCTAGATTTAAGAAATCATAATTAAGTAATATGAGACTTCTTTCTAAAAAAAAAAAAAAAAAAAAAAAAAAAAAAAAATTTTTTTTTTTTTGAAGTTGGGCTTTTTTTGGGAAATTTTGGTCAGAATTTTGGGAAAAAACGTGTATTTTTGCGATTGGGAAGCAGCCGAAATTCGGCTGTAAATTTGAGCAAAAAAAATCACTGTCCCCAAAGGTTTTTTTTGTCACAATATTGCACTATATATTCAGATAAAAGGAAACATCTTGAGGGCACAGTAGTTGGGGGGACAAGAATTGTTTTATATAAAATTTCAAAGGGCCATAACTCTGTGAAAAGTCATCCGACCAGAACCGGCTGATAATATGCACATCTCCTCTTGGTAGTGAAGCTTCCCATAAAGTTTCATTGAATTACGGTCATTAGTTGCTGAGAAATAGCCCGGACAAGAATTGCACTATATGTACAGTTAAAGGAAAATTTCCAAGGGCCATAACTCTGTAAAATATCATCCGACCAGAACCCGCTGATAATATGCACATCTCCTCTTGGTAGTGAAGCTTTCCATAAAGTTTCATTGAATTCCGGTCATTAGTTGCTGAGAAATAGCCCGGACAAAAATTGTGCACGGACGGACGGACACACGGACGGACGGACAGACGAAGCGGCGAATATATGCTCCCCCAAATTTTTTTGGGGGGAGCATAACAATAAGAATAAAATATTTATTGGTACATGTACACCAATGCAATGGAATTCTAACTCATGCCAATAAAAATTCAGCACTTTATTTAACTATTACATATTAATAATTCTTTTCTTATTTTAAAATAACAGTTATAATAGTAGTTGCCTATTCAATACACTTAATTAATGGCTTTTCAAACACGAACCAAATTTGTAGAGACAAAATACATAGGAAATTGACCTTTCGACAGCCGATTGATTGACAGGCTTATTAACCAATCAGATTACTGCATAGACTAGGCCCGTTTCTATCCGCCATTTTGTCCGTCAAACTCGCCGTTGTTCGTCACATAAGCTTATACGTAATGCTGTGTTTTAAACAAAGAAAATGGTTAAAAGGTGCTGTTATGGCACTTGTTATTCAGACACAATGTATCCAGAACGGTTAAAAGATGGAACTACGTTTTTTCCGTTCCATTAACCGGGTACTAATCTTAAAAAATGCAAACGTTGGATTCGTCTTTGTAGTCGTCTCAACGAACAGCTTAATCTCAACATATTAAGCTATCGCCCGAAAGCAAAACACCTCGACGTTTGTTCTAAGGTCGTCATAATAAGATACTACGCGAAAATAGAATATGTAAGTTTTGCACCGGACACGCTATAGAAAACGAGTATCACTTTTTACTTGTTTTTCCTCTATATAGAGAAATTAGAAAGGAACATTTAAAACCATATTTTCAAAGGTGGCTAACGTTAAATAAATTTGACATTCTAATGCAGTCGGCTAATAAAAAAATATTCTAAACTTTGCTAACTAGATTATTAATGCTAATGAAATGCGTAATAATAAAGACAATCAGTTATAATTTTTAATAATATCACATAAAATAGAGCATTTTTATTTCTTTCGGTTTAAATCTTCCGAATTTAATGTAGCTAGTTGCATATCGTTAAAAGTTAAGAAACTATTTTAAAATGCGCATGTAATTATCAATAGTTGCCAATAAATGTCATTTTACACCATATGTGGGCTTTCTACTAATCCGTTATCAAAACAGATGCCGCAAACTGTGAATGACCCTTGACACTTTGATAGCCAGTCTGATTAGCGAGGTTTTTTTTGTACATGAAAATTCTTTCAACTTCTTATATTTTAAACATTGCAAAAAATAGTTTAAGAGGAAATAAATAATATATTGTGTATGTTATTTTTTTGACGACATTGACTATGTTACACGATTATAACAATGCTCATGGGTCATTTTGACCAAACGCATTATAGATATGTGTTATATCGGATTTCAATATAACGTTCTTTGTCTTCTTATATAATAAATTTACTTACCTTTGCCACATTTGCAATATTGCCATCGGTTGCAAAATTAACGGCTTTTAATTAAAAAACTGAAACATCTATTACTCAATGAAAAGTATTGTGACAAACGACAATGCATACTGTATGTGATAATTTGCGATAATTGGCCGACTTTGACTATAGATTAACGACTTTTAAGTAGACTTATAAAAAAGTTATGAATATTTCATAGATATGATAATAATATTCAGCATAACTATTCAATGATAATAAAAATATTGTATGGCCTTTCTGGTATACCATGAGGCGTTTTTGGTTCACTGATGCGGACTTTTTGGGAAGCCTTTTTGGTAAACGGCCTTTCTGGTACTATATCTTTGAGGGGAGCTAAACACCTATTTGATACATTACATTTAACACATTTTAAATAAAACATGATAGCAATAGAAACATTTCATGTAATTTGGACCGAAATCTTTGTGAATATCTTCCAACGTACCGATTCGCGTAGCCAGTTTTATGACGGACTTCGGCGGAGTGACCTCCCTTGAAATCGGGGGGCGTGGCTTCACTCTCGCTGTCGAAAGGTCAATTGCAGCTGAATCTAAACTTTATTACTTCGACCGGGTATTTAACTTAATTTTTAAGACATAACAGCTTTCGCGTACAGGGTTATTGCTGTAGGAGGAAGCTTTAGTACTTTTTGAGTTTTCCTATGATCCAGATTAAAGTTTTCACTCACTCCTGTAACCATAGCAACCACAATTTTTGTTAGACAAAAAACCCTAAAATAATGTGCACATTCCCCATACAGTATTTTAATTATCTTTCAAATTCAGTGCTGGCAGAAGGACCCATTCTATATGATCAAAGTATATATTTGTCCCAAATGGGACCTAAACATTTGCAATTAAGAGTTTAAAATATTCTTTTTAATAAATCTCAACATTTAGTTCATCTCTTATCCAGATTTATTTGTTGAAACTTAGTAAATATAATCTCGTAATCACTAATATTGAGTACTCTCATTTGTAAAGTATTTGTATTGTATAAATTAAAAAAAACTATAAAGTCTAATTTCCCATTTTTTGTCAAAACTAAATCTGAAGGGACCTGGCCCCAATCCCAAAATGAATTTTGATGAAAAAAAATACTGCCATATCAGGGATTTCAATCGACGCAGAATCCTGCGTTTTGACGCGAGCAAATTAAAAACGACTCGCTTTTGACGCAACCCTTTTTTCTGCCGTGCGTCATTTTGACGCATGGAAAATTTGACCTGTGTGTCAGTCAGTTAACATCTTGAGTTCCATGGTAATAAATCTCGTTGTGCTCCTAATTGTCATTAATGTTTAAGTATTTGAAACTCGGTCTATAATTGAAGGAATACCCCGGGCGTTGTTTATCTTATCTCATCTCTTTCAGTACACATGTCACATTCTAAATAGTGTGTGCGCACTAACTGGGTAATTAGCAGCAGTGATTACGTGATAATTGATTGACAATCCTGCAGACTTTGCAGACGGCACGGTTAAAGAAAGTCGGCAAAAATAATTAAAGAAAAAACAAAATTGATCAAAGGTCCATTTATTACGTAGATCCACTAGGAAGTCCAGCAAGTTTTGTCAGTTTGTTAATCCACCGATAATTACGAGTAACACCTATCTTATATAAACTGGAATCACAGTTCATTTTTTATACTAACAAGTCATAATAATACACATAAACATTGAGAAAACACATTTCCTTGATTATATATAAATTATCCGAGTAGAATTAAATTGCTACGTCATGACCTTCGACATTGTAAATGCAGGACGTATTGTAAATTAACATTCAACCCGCGTTCAATTCAAAGCTGGCGATTCAACAACAACAGATTCAAATTACAAGTAATGGTGATTCAATAATGGAGAAAGCATTAACTGGATTTAACAAACATTTAATTAGGTTTGTTAAACCAGATAACAACAAGGAAAATTTGGATTATTAAAGTTAAACTACTACAGGTAAGGCATTCTTAAGTGTACATATTTCGGACATGTATAGTATTCGGATAAACAGTAATAGATATACTAGATGTTCTATGCAGTTAGATTGTGTTTTGTTACAAAAGCTATCATAGGGATGATGATAATATACATGTAATGATGATAAATATGTGATGAAAAGGTGCTACCGGTACATATATTAAATTACTTAAATGTGTTTAAAGACTTAAATGTGTTATGATGAAGTAGATTTTAATGAGCATTTATTGATTTTACAAATAAACATAGCATAGTGATAGAAATAATAAAAGTTGTGAAAGGAACATGTTTTGTTTTTGAAAAACTTAGTCGATATTGTTCGCACAAATTATTTATATTTTGTCCTTATCTTTGTGTACCAATTCATTAAAATATGATGTGTTATGTATCATAGTATTGTTATTTCATAATTAAAGCAGTATAACTTTTTAAGATATTGTGTAACTCTTAGAGCATCTTTTTATATAAAAAAAATGAATAATACAGACAAAAACACAATTAACGCGCTTCAAAATTGACCCCAGCATTTTTCAATTTGACTCCTTAAAATTTCAATCCAGGGGTCATTGACGCCTGGTTTCAAAAGTCTATTGAAATCCCTGCATATGGGGCCCTTAATTGGCATACTGAGTTTCATCAACCTAGCCAAAGTACTTTTTGAGTTCTCACAGTCAGCCAGATGGATGGACTTATGTACGTATAGACCAGGGGTGAACCTACAGGTCCCTCCAGTTCCACTGGTAGCGTACTTAAATGTATTTATACGGTATGGCCATGGAATCAAACCAGTGCAGCATGAAGCTCAACAAATTATATAATGGAGTAACTCATTTGTCATGAAACAATTTTCGTAATTGTTACCAAAAGTTTGCCATATTAGCCCATGCTGGCTTTGCAACTCCCAAAGCAATTATCAAATAGTTGTGCAGCACGTATTACCATAATGTAATACAGAATTTACACAACTGAGGGCAAAAACAAACATTTAATGTAAATGTCAACATAACTGGGAAATGTTATCTTGCATTATACAATAATGAACAACAATAATGATGTATGTCATTTGGGAATTGTTTATTTTTCCCAGCAATGTTTTTGTTTTTACACTGGCACACATTGAGATTTTGAGAATAACCTTAAACAAAAATCGTTAAACATTTGCATGGTTTCTTCTCACATCCATTTCAAATAAGTTTATACGTTATCATATCACCAATTTCCAATGTTTTTTTAACAATTTTGTAATAAAGCACTAAAAAATTCATAACCAAAAGTAAAGATCTAAACGTTCTCTATGCTAGTACCGGTTAGTTTTTTATTCAGCTATCAAATATTAAAGCCCACACTTTCCGCTATGATGTTGCGATGTTGTACATGACGCTCAATTTGTCTGCGCTTTTTTTTCTGGACAGAGAATTTACACAAAATACATGAGAAGTGTTTATTTTTAACTCAAATGTGTTTACATTAACATAGAACTTTATGATATGGTAAAGGTTTATGGATTGGACATGTTATTATGTGCATTTTCAAAAACTTACATACTAATTACTATTGATAATTTCATAGAACAATATTAAACATAATTATAGACACTTGATGCAAGAACAAAAAGAAAGGTTAAGTACATGTTTTTGTGTAACTTAAATATGCTAATGCCTATATATTTACACAAATGACCCCTTCCACACCACCAACATTCCTGGCTTTCAAGCTATGCCTGAAAAAATCCTGGTGAAAGATATACATGGCAAAGAATAATGCCACTGAAACATGATGATCTAATTTTTCAATTACATGCATTGAGAGATATTTGAAACAACAAACACGCTAACCTTGTTCTGATCCCTCCAGTATAAATAGTATCCCTTGGGATCCACCCTCAAGGTCACTGGCAGACCTATTGTAGAATTCTGAAAGTGACAGGGAGAGGATTTTACATACCGTATTAAGCTAAAAGACATGATCGATTATATATTTTCTAAGATTCTTTTAAATCTCTGATGTTGATATGAATTATGACCAAATCAGCAGGGAATTAAGATCAATTTGGAAGATCTGAAGATTTTGAACGGAATGACCATGGAGTCAAGCATAGAAGCTGATTTAATTCTTTAAAATATTTTTTACAATTCAATGCAATAGCTTCTATTCTTCTACACAACTTATATGGACAATTTAAGGTGTTTCATAACTGTAGAACCTTCAATCCTTACAGAAGGATTTTTCATTCCTCTGGTATAAAATTCATTCCCCCCCTTCCTAATCAATCTCCCATCCTAAGGCCTCTTACCCAAATGCCGAATATAACTTTTTTTTCCCGAAATGAGTGTAAAGGACCCAATTCAAAACAGTGATTATGTGGAAAAAAGCAATCACATGATATCTGCGGAATAGTTTGGAGGGTTCCAACTTAAGAGGACACAAATCTTTACAATTATTATAATACAATTTATTAAAAATTCATGTGTATGGCTCATAAATATGCATGGTAATATCCAGCCAAGTGTTTCGCTCAATTTTTGTGTGCTGTGTTCTTAATTTTAAATGTGGTAGTAGGTTCAAATCCAGCTCTGATCATACTTTTTATCTGGACTGTTATTTTTAATGCTGCAAAGCCAAAGAAACTGGATTGTGCCTCAACAATTTATGGGAAAATTTGTGTCACTGTGAGAATAAAAAGTCCTGGCACTAGGCAAGCTCAGATGGTAGAGTAGTTTTCTAGTAGGCAGTGAAAGGTAAAAGCTTTGCACAAAGAATACCTTTATAAGCGTTTTTTGTTAATTTAATTTAAATTTCAGACTCCATTCACAATATTGACAAATATTGTGACTGCTGTCATCCAGTTGGTTTCATGTTTATTAGTTGCAATAATTCAACTCTAAGCTGTATAGCCCAATGGGCTGCTTATAGAGTTGCAATGCGCTCTCTCTTGTCCATGGGTGAAAAATGTTATCAACAATGCAAGGGTTAAGTAACACTGAAACTGCAAGAACTTATTTAAGTTTACCTATCTAAACCACAAATTCATCCAAATGGTACCATTAAAGCAAAAAATAATTTATTTTTTTACTTGGGTTTTGTTTTATACGGTGTATCCGCCATATTGGAAAATTGACCCAATATTGGTTAGGTCGCAGTACACCAATATTTTGCACGCCGGGTTATGTGCTCCAGCCTATAAAGTCGATAACGATGTGATATTCGATACAGAATACACTGTTTCAAATTTAAACATAAACATGTCAGCGAGAAAAGTGTGTTGAAACATTGTCGTGTTTTTATAGGGTGCATGCAAAGGATAACATCCGTAGGTTGCCATTCAGGTAAATTTAACATGTTAATGAAGTTTACTCATTATTTTCCTCAATTTGTCTCGAACAACGTCTGTTTAGTGAAGCGCACGGATTCGCTGCGCTGATCTGCACCTATGTTTATGAAGGGGTGCATATGGACTACCAGAGCCGCCATAGCAAAAATTATCAAAGGCTCTAGGAGTCCATTTATATGGACTACATGTTGATAAACTCATATATTTATGCATGCTAGTCTGTAAATCTTCACAACATGATATCAGTCATGATAGCCAATAAATTATAGGATTTAAAGGATAAACAAAACTTAGAAATGTGTTCTTATTGATAACTAATAAAATCTGTTTACAAAATAATTTCTTTTCATCTCAATTAGTAATATCATTTAGTCTGCTGTGATAAATAGAACACAATAATACAGTAATACATTTTGCGAACTTTTTTATTAAAATATTTATCATAATTTTGAGCAAAAAACGCTTGATGGACCCTGATCAAATCAGTCAATATAGACATGTTTCTATTTAAAGACAGAAATTCCGCGTGTGAAACTTACGTCGTCCCATTTTATGAATTTATTTCCTTTCACTAGTGTTTCCGGAACTATCACTGGTTTCAGCTGCACAACATGAACGGCTAGTTTTGCACCCGCCATGTCAAAATCCTAACATTGTATTTGTCTATTTCTGTAAATAGACTGGCCTTATTTCCTATGCACAAGGACGAGTTTATTTTCAGATACGGGTTTTTGTCAATACCCGACTGATTGAAAACTTTAATTATTTCAAGTTGAATTAAGATCTCTGACAGATTAAAAATAGTATGTACATTTTTTCATCGAAATTGTTTGTAACTAGTAGTACAATTTGACCATGTAACCAACCGTAAATATAATATACTAAATGGAATCGTCTGTCAAAGTAATGGGTCATGTGACCTAATCAAAATGTCGGACTGTCTAGTGGGTGTGTCCTTTATAGGTTACACACTTACTCAATGGCTACATATAAATATCTAAACAAGGCTTCACGCTGTTTAAAGTATGAAATTTATACGTTTCAGTCGCCTATGGCTTAGGTGTTAGTTGTAACACGATTTTAAAGAATTAATGACCAACCCGTTTTTATCAATGTGAATAAAAGTTTTAAGGTTATTCGAATCACACATGATGTAAACCACTATTGTTTTTATTTCAATGGACCAATTTCGTTTGTATGACTTCAACCAAGCTGACGTTTAACATGCTAGCCCTTTTAACTGAATTCAATTTTTGATTACCATTGTGATGGCATTCGGTAGAGCGTTTGATACAGTTCAGGAAAACCCTATCTCACCATTAACACGACTTACGCATCGGCACACAGCTTACAGGACGATCGATGAAATCTTGAGACTTGAAAACAGGTAAATGAAGTTAATTTGAACATAGCAAATGAAACATTTTCAGAATACACAGAAAGAAGAATCCGGTTATCTTTCCAAACACATATATTTGGGACTCGCCCTAGGAAAACGGGGTTTTAATGCATGAGCGTAAAGTGTCGTCTGAGGTAACCATATGCAGTCCGCAACGACATTTTCCGCCTAAACTAGGTTTTTGCGAAGAAGACACTTCCTTTAAAAGAAAAATACAAACACTCGGAAATTGTCGCCGCTGATAAGCCCATGCCGACTGGCTATTTTGCCATTTTAACTTTGTTGAATTTAATCATGACAAAGGCGCATAAAGTGCATGAAATACACAAATATACATGAACAAAGACATGTACGTAGTTTTTCTACTACGTTAACTTTGCTGATTTACTTTACCTTGGCTGACCACATATTTATTGCGTTATCGTGACTTCATCTTGTGCGGTCCATGTCAAGAATGCATGGCGTTTCTTGTGAGCCTGGCTGTAGGGAAAAAATGCGTGAGCGGGAAGTGTCGTTACAGATAAGCCTTTGCAGTTCGCACATGCTAATCAGGGACGAAACTTTCCATCTCAACTGAATTTTCGCTAAGAAGAGACTTTCTGTAAACTAAAAATACAATACAAGCGGAAAGTGACGTCCCAGATGAGCCTGTACGGACTGCACAGGCTAATCTGCGATGAAACTGTAAGCGCATTCATTAAGCCCTGTTTTCACAGAGCGCGACTCATATAAATGTCCTGTTCCAAGTCATTCAGTGTTGTCTTTTGTTGAGAATGGGTCACTTACGTTATGACTATAGGATTCTAAACGGAGATTTCTCTAAGATTTCAAATATATGTTCAAGTACATTTTGCATTTAATAATGCGGTATCTGGCTTACAATGTAAATATGGTACGGAAAGGAGAAATTGCATTAAACCTCGAGTTTAACTGTTAGAACTCACATATAACTAGTAACTCGAATATAGTTGTTTTTTAATTATGAAAATTCTTCAATGCAAAACAAACTTTACAAATACTTTAACGTGTTGATTCCAGCAGTTAACGTACAAACAACACGCAACAGTACAAAGACATCGAGAGAAAAATACCACTAAAGGATTTCCGTAAATATTTGGACGCAAACAGAAACAGCTCAAAAGCAAATACCAAACGAATTTGCGTATGAGCATTTGTATATTTTGTATAATTTCCAGGCAGTTAAGTATATGCGGAATGCTATTACTTACAGGGACGTATATATTGTGAAAACTAATATGCATGCCAGAGAATGAGTTGTCCTACGTGCAATGTGCATTTATTATATACATGACATGTATCTGGGCCTCGTTCTGAGAAAACTGGTCTTAATTCATGTGCTTAAACTGTCATCCGAAATTAGCATGTGTAGTCCACAGAGGCTTATCAGGGGTGACACTTTCCGCCTAGACTAGATTTTCGTTTTAAAGAAACTCCTTTTAAACGAAGAATTCCGTAAAAGAGGAAAGTAACGTTGGGCGATACTTCATGCAAATGCATATAGTCCTGTATTCAAAGAGCACGGCTCATGTAAACATCTGAACATCATATACTTCAATGAAATTCACAAATCGGTAAAATTATAAGTTCCCATTTTTAACGAATCCAAATAGCAGTACACATAAAACAACTGCAATTGACAGAAAAACGTTCATAACATTCCGCCATGAATAAACGATATAAATTTAAATTTAGTGAATGGAAACATTCAATGACGAAAAGGGAGTAACAGTGGTTGTTACATGTTTATTAGAGGCGTTTATCTATTATATTGTATGCACGCATCTTAAATATATTAACCCATTTATGCCTAGCGTCTAGAAAAAAGGCCTTGGCAAACAGCGTAGACCTAGATGTGACGCCGCATGATGCGGCGTCTAATCTGGGTCTGCGCTGTTTACTTAAAGGAATTTCTGTAAGAAAACCCGTTTATGCCTAGTGGACTCTCCCATCCTTCTAAATTGGATCAATTTATTTCCAAAATTAGGAAATCTAGTATATTTATTTCTATATTTAGAATATTTTTTACAGATATTCCTTTCAGCAAACAGCGCAGACCCTGATGAGACGCCGCATCATGCGGCGTCTCATCTAGGTCTACGCTGTTTGCCAAGGCTTTTTTCTAGACGCTAGGCATACATGAATTTATGTTATTAACGATTTCCACAAACGCCGAATGTATGTTTAGAAGATGTTGTTTGTATCATATGGATTATAAATGCTAATAGCAATGTGCGACCATCTTATGGCGCATATAGGCAATATATTGTTTTAAGTCCATGAATAGGCTTTTACAAAAATATCATATAATGTAAGAACATTAAGTTTTAAAACGTTCAAAGAAAAAAAAACACGACATTTCATATATATATATGATTCAATTATGTATTTGTCGTATTTTTGACGAGACAATGCCAATTATTCTTATCCTGGTTCTAAAATACTAAAGTTAAAGTTGCATGCAGTTTTTAGCTCCACTATTCACCCAATGACCAGAGCCACGAGAGCTGTACTACTCACCCAAAATGTTTAATGCGGCTTATGTGTTATTGTTTCGGATGGTATTAAATTATCATCTGATAAACTGTACTTTTACATCGGATGAAAAACACTAGTTTTACAATGAGTTTGATATTATCGTACATTAACTGGTTAGAAGTAAAGATACACGCGTATTGCACAAAAACAATAACTGAAGAGTAATTTTAGTTTATACTTTGTAAAACAACAAGCGACGTAAAAGACGATCTTATTTTTAACAAGGTATGATACGTGAAAATAGAATTATAAATTTATGAAAAGTTTTGGATCGAATCATTTTTGTACATGCAACGAAATCATAATCTTTACAAATTAATGTAAACAATGTCAGATAGTTTTCATATCCATAATACATTTTTAAGTACATGTACCATTTAGGTAATTGCCGATAACTTCTTACTTTGAACTGCCTGGCCGTCATTCTGCTGCAAAATTTGTGACCGGTCGCCCTATTTTGCCGTCACTGTATGATCTATACATTTACTTTTCTTAAAGGGGCATTTTCACGTTTTGGTAAATTGACAAAAATAAAAACAGTTGTTTCAGCTTCGCTAATATTAGTTTTAGTTATGATCTTTGAGAGGAAAAGGTAATACTGAACATTTACCATGTTCTAAAATAGCCATTATATGCATCTTTTGACGATTTAAAAACCTTAAAATTATAAAGCGTTGCATCGCGAAACGATTTAATAATTTGGAGAGAACTTTATGTTATTGTCGAAACTACAAGGATTGCTTATATATGGTATAAAATATATCTCTCATTTTTCTGAGCATGGATGGCCGAGTGGTCTACGCGGTAGACTTTTACTCCGGGACTCCAGGGGACAGTGGTTCGAGCCCAGATGACGGTTACTTTTTCTTTTTTTAATTGTACTCTTGTTTTTACTGGAGCTCTTTAGATCCAATGTTTACATTTATCATTATAAAGCATTAAATGGAAAACTTCAATACATGCCAAAATCTGTGAAAAGGCCCCTTTATTGTACAGAATGGAACTTCGTGTTATGCTATTTAGAGGGCATTGATAAAGTTCGTTATTTAAAAACAATTACAGTGACTGCCGTATCTACGAAGTTATTGTCACCTTTTCATTATACATAGGCCTAAGTAGGTTGGTCAAAATGAATGTAAACTACTTTTCATAAAAGAATGCACATGGAGAAGTACAATAAAAATACATTTAAGTATGTGATCCATTCTGACCAATGTATTTGCGTTCGGTGATATTGTTTACTGCCTTTTATGTTTTATATTCCATTACATTTTATGACAAACATAAATAAGTTATCATCTAACCATTTAGAATAAAAACAAACATATTTGTTTAGGTGTCATGACAAGCAGGGTATTTTATTTATTGAAACACACGCACGGAGTGGGTGTTTGTATCTGACAGGGCTTTCTACACATAAATGCAAGAAACAAATCTTCTGACATTTGTATGTGTTCAATGAGCAACATATATCGACCCCAATGGCACCGCTCAGTTGAAGAGTCTCTTTAAGAACTGAAGCAATACTAAATCCATTCTGTAGAACACGTCGTTATACGTATCATTAAACATGCTCATGCGTTACATGTGAATAATTGAATATTATTAATACCCATCAGACGTCAAGCCTAAACTCAAAATCATACAATTGCAAAATTAAACTACACAATTCAAAATCACAAGCCCAACCAAGGACGCCACGGCCCTAACAACCGCCCTTCCGCCGCCGATGCCCAAAGCGCACCGAGGACGCCCCCTATGCCCATCCACAACGCCTATTTGCGAAAAGTACATAAAGTGAAGCATTAGTTTTGATTAAAGCAGCTGCGATAATTACAAGATTTATTCATTACCATCAATTAAGAGAAGTGCACATGACTTCATGTACACCCCAAACAATAATCGGTGGTAACGAACGATTCAGGTGTAACCGCGAGCGGGATACGCAACCCTACTGCTCATTGTTCATTTTTCTTTTAATGGCAGGGGGACGTATGCGGACCCATGGCTCAAGACCGGTGTCTAGGTGTCTTCATCACCTCCTGAAACCTCTAATTTTAGAGAAATATACAAATAATCAGCTGTAACTATATCGTATACGTTAAGTATTCTTTTTAGAAAACCATGTAAATCCGATGGTAAAATGTCCGGAACCAATGCCCCTTTCTATCTCAAGTCAGTCATCCGTCTGCTCTCATACAACTCACTAAACACATAAAACATAATATTAACATCAACACACAAACAGAACATAAATAAATAAAACGATTTAAATCAAGTCTTCGCTCTACTCTGCTTGCCTGTCGAATGACTAAACCAACAAATCTTTGCACGAGGAAATCTTGATTTCCGCACCATTGGACATATATCACCCTCAAAAACCTGTATAACCAGTTTATTCATTCACACAACGATAATAAATACATATAACGACAGTCTTCTATAAATCTTTAAATGACTAAGTAAAAGTGTTCCCTCTCGCATTGTTTTACGTATATCGAAAAACTCGAGATTGTCACGGAAATTACGAATACCCCCTACACCGCATGTATGTATAGGAAGTGTAATGAACAATTGAACGCTGTGTCTTGATCAATTGTGAACTAAGGGCATTTTTGAACAACATTGTTTGGAGAACGACAATATAATTTGACACACAATACATTACGCCTCTGGGGATTGTGGTTTCAGATGAAAAAGTACTTTTCAATATATGTGAATTTAATGTATTTGACCCTCTCCCTGTATGAGGCTAGTTTTAGCCACGAGGTCATGATTTTATTAAACTAATAAGAAGACCTATGTACGGAATTCGGATAGTGCCATCTATAATTTCGGCCTTCTTTCATCAATGGCGACACACGACACACGAAGCGATACACGATATTTTGCGCGACACACGAAGCGACACACGATATTTTGCGCGATACACGAAGCGACGCGCGAAAATGCACCACGAAATATCACCCTTGTGCAGATAGCCCAAAAGGCGATATATCGTGGTAAATATCGCGTGTCGCTTCGTGTATCGCGCCAAATATTATGTGTCGTTTCGTGTATCGCGCAAAATATCGTGTGTCGCTTTGAGTATCGCGCAAAATATCGTGTCTTGCGTTCAAAGGGCGACACACGAAACACGAAGCGACACACGTTATTTTGCGCGACACACACAGCGATACACGATATTTTATTATTCAAATATCGCCCATATTATCAGAATCTCGTGTGTCTTATTTCAGACCGCGACACACGACACACGAAGCGATGCTCGATATTTTGTGCGATACACCAAGCGACACGCGATATTTGTACTGTTCAAATATCGCTGTACTAATATCGCCTGTTTTTTTAAACGATGTTACAGTAGTTTTTAACCATTTATTATCACTATGGCTGCCCTCGACCCCTTTTTGTCTCCGCTAATTCTTTGAAAACGCGAGAGTCGACAGGCAATATTATAAAAGCGATATTTGAATCATGACTAAAACGCCTTGGTGAGATCGCCAAGATCTGACGAGAGGGCCGTAGTAGTAGGAAATGAATGCGGTAGCGTCGCCATGGAAACGCAAAGGCAAACATGACTCATATAGTGTTCGAGATCCTTACACAAGCAAAGTATGTTACAAAGATTCGATTGTAGGTGGTGGTGCTTTTCATATATGTCTAAGCTTCAATATGTGAAGACACCATTTGATAAACATTATTTTTTCTACCTCTGCGTTACGTCTCAAGGTCGTGGGCGGCGAAGAAAGGTTACCCACGGCATCTGCTGATCGAGCCTTACGGTCGTGCCCGCAGTCTTCTACAGTGATCAATTAGTCGTAGTCGGCTCTGGTACTACTTAAAAGTACCCAGGGTTCTCTTAAGTATACTACTATGTACCCCGAGTACGTAAAAGACGCTTAAAGACCGTCGGCCATATTCCGAGGTACTTTTGTGCATATTTTCCATAACAGGGTAATTTGTAGTGTTCGTACATTTACATTCATGTCAATGTTCTAATATTGACATTTAAACGAGTGTCGCCAGATCATGGAACTTAAAACTACATGACATGCGACTTACTTCTCTCCGAGACCAAAACAGAGGTGAACGTATTGTAACCCTCGCGCATATGGTAATTTAAAGATCGATCGTGCGAAATTACGATGCGAGGATGCTAAATTTCGATGCGAAGATGCGAGGATACGATGCGAGATATTAATATTGTGTTTTTGACCAATACAAAGCAAGGACGAGAACATGGGATCACGATTCAAAGCCAAGAGATTGCGATGCGAGATCAGGTAATTCAGCACGGTTTCAACAAGGCATGCAGTGTTTCATGTGTTCGCATTCGCAGGAAAGTTGCAAAAAGACGTTGAAATCCCCCAAAATGGTCGGCAAACTGTTGAAAATTGAACTCTAATTTTGGTTGACAATCCATGTTAAACTTAGAGTGAGACTATGTCCATACTTAATTTGTCCTAATAATTTAATGGATGTTTTTTGAAATTCTAATATAACTAGCTTCGACTCAAATACTGAAAATACGCCAAATGTTGAACGCCTTACCAACGCGCTTGTGTGTTTGAAATGCAATCGATTGGGAAATCGAAAGTAGCGAAATCGAAAGAAGGAAAAGTAAAACATGAATGTTATTTTCAGCAATTGCAAAAATAATACGACCGTGTAATTAATTGTTTATATATTATATATAACGTGTTACTTTTTTTCAATCAATATGGAAGATGACACGATTGAGTCGTTGTCGATTAAACTGTGCAAAGTGTTGGAGGATATTGGAGTGACTGAAGAACTGATAAACTTGAATAGATATGTCAGCATTCTGCGCGATGTTTTACATACAAGTATTTATACTCATACCCACGTTGTTATACACACATTTGGTAGCCAAATTGAGGGATCTATCACACTCGGCATGCATTCGGACATTGATACCCTGTTCTATTTAGACACACTGGCTGCATATACAGACGTGACGGATCGCCCACCATCAAAGACATCATTTCTTGCCGTAAAAACCAAAATGTCGTGTCCACAATGTTACAGTCTAGAATTTGTTATGCCACGTTCAGGCAATACACTTTTACCTGCTAATGAAGACGTATTTGAAATTTCAATGAAGAAAATTAATAGTAAATGTAAATGGGATGTGCTCATGTCAGATGAAGAAGGACGAGCATTGCTTTCCAATCATTTGCAATCAAAGCTTTTGTTTGAAAACGTGCATGAGTTTAACCCGAACGATAAAATCGAACAACACGGACCGGCGCACACTATTAATGACGAGAAAGACTATGTCTATGGTATACATTGTTCAAAGATGCCAGATGACTGCCATGTTTTATTTTCCAGACCAAAACCCGGCCATTGGCCAAAACAGGTAACAACAACAAAGGCGAAACAGTGCGGAGTTTTCTTTATTAACCCGGGAAATATCGGACACACAGTTTCGTATGATGCTGAACGTAAAACGGTTTTAATGAATGTACATTATCAAAATAAGTTCGCATCAAGTCAATGGAGAGTGTCTACAAACATGATAGAACTTTTGTTGATGTGGGACCTTGACATTGTACAAATGAAGGCATACATTCTCACGAAAATTTTACGTAAACAATTGTTAAAACCTATCGTTGGCGATAAACTGAGTACCTTTCATGTGAAAACGGCTTTCCTTTTCACTGTCGAAAAATATCCAATGGAAATGCGTAACGCCGAAAACCTTGTGAATTGTGTGCTCTTTTGTTTAAAAACGCTCCGGCGTTTTCTGCAAAGACGATACTGTCCCCATTATTCTATTGCCAGTGTGAATTTGTTTGATGGGAAACTTAAATGCAGTCAATTTCAAACTTTGATTCAAGAACTGACGGAAATTATTAACTCTGGTTTGCAATGTGTTTACACGTTAAAAACAGACAGTCTGGGTGAAAGATTGAAATCATTTCGATCGACATCAACTATTGCACTTATGCCAAGATAGGTTTATTGGTCAATCGCGATTGCACAATTGTTGAAATTTTTTAGGAGTCTTTTCCTTGGGATTGCACATGATCTGAGTGGAATGAAACTTTCGACGCAAACGTTGCGAACACTGGTAAAATAGTTATTACAAAACTTGGAACTCGCAATACAACACGGCAGTGATTTCTCGTTTGAACTTGAATTCATCTATCAAACCCTTACCAACACATCAGCTACCTTAGAAGCGTCTGCCCATATAAACGAGAAAGAACCAATCACAGACGACATTCACGACATGTACAAACGTTCCTTAAGGTCTGGACAAATCTCTAATCATTTGAAATACGCATCAATGCTTGTTTGCATACATGATTATGATCGAGCTGTCACTTTGTTGAATGATATTGAGAATATGATTACAAAAGACATGGTAGAAATCCCATTGATACCACACGGGAACAATTTGGAACAAGGGACTGAAAGAGCACAAAAACGTCTGACGCCAAACGAAATATTCAAGATTTTAGCAGCAAAGGATATAACGAGTGTAGAATTCACGAAGTTTGAAATTAATTGTGCTCCAAGTCATTTAATTTATGAGATGTACAATAGCTTTTCGGCAGATTATGTCACGATTGGATATGAGAATAAATGGATAGAATTAGCTGTCGTTAACGCCAAAGCTTTCCTATATTACCTTCAGTACCTTGCACACAAAGACACTGACGGTAAATATGCTGCCGCAGAAAAACTGAAGAACTATTGCATCTCGACACTGGGTGAGTGTTTTATGGGTCTTTCAGAAACGGCATTCAACTTGATGGGACATATTTTGGAATTGGAAAACTTAGATGCTTGGGAATTCTATGTTATGTCAGCGAAATTAGAACCTCGCAACAACGCAGCGTACTGGCATATGTGCCGGTTACTCAATCAATATGTTGCTGAAAAGGCTGCGTATGAAAGGACAAAATAATATTATTGCTTTTACAAACAGGAAAACAGACAGTGACAAAAATATGCCTTTGTGACCCATCCTTTCACATCAAAGGCTGGTTCCTAGTGATTAAAATATTAAAAAAAACTTCATTGTGTCAGTTTTATTATATTTTTATGAAATTCCTATTTGATTTTATGTTCGAAGAATAAACAGTGAGGATGAACGTACGTCAACAAAGAACTCGCATAGCTAACTCAGAATCAAAAGGCTTCAAACATAGGAAGGCTGTTGGCAAGAAATAAGACTGTCGTAATAACGTTAGGTTTTCGGACACTGATAAAATAGTGGCCGAAAATCTAGATGCACAAAATATTGAAAAAATACAGGTGTCCGAAAATTTAGAGACAAAACTAAGTTGTTCAAAAATTTTGAGCCACTCTAACAATATAACATGGCCGATCGTATGCGGTTATGAAATGTTAGTAACTTCAATTGTTTCAACGAATAGTAAAGCATGTGCTTGTAAAATACCACGCCGTTTAGTATACATTACTTAAATATATGTTTCACTTTAAGCTGTTTGGTTAAACCATTGTCTATTACCGGTATACATAGTTATTAACCCAATAACGCAAGTGTTATGTTTAATTTTCTAAGGCATTCGTCTGCCAGGTTTTATTACCTTATTCTGGTCGTAAAACCAGGTACAAACCTGTAGGTACATGTAAAAACGCATGCTGAAAGTGTCGCCAGATAATAGCAACAGGGCAGAATTCTGGTAAGATAGATTTCTCAAATTAACTGTCTGAAAATGTAGTCATTAATTTTCAAAGAAAACTCGTATGTCAGAAATTTTAAAATCACACAAAATATTATTTTGGTTAAAACGGACAAGTTTGAAAATTTAGAGTTATGATGGTAAATGCATGATGGTTAGAATAAACTTTTACTTCACATGTTGTTAATAATTCGAGGGGGGAGGGGATGAGTAAACTGATAGTAGGGGAAAATTTTCAAAATTGTGTTACCTGTTTTACACTGGAAAGATACTTTAAGATATCGAAGTGTATGGTATGGTGATGTAAATAAAGATGGGAGCAGCATATATACATATATAAAGCACTAAAATCTGCGTTTCCATGGCAACAGTGTGATTAAAATTTGAATTTACCACTAGTCTAAGTGTTGCCTAATATTGTTTAAACTAATGGAAATATTTTCATGAAACTTGGCATGTAAGTGTACAATATCCTATCCATAACGATAATATACATGTGCATTGTAAATTTATGATGTCAAGGTCACAGTCAGAGGTCAAAGGTCAATATTTTGGATATTTTTTGGTTTTCAGACATTTTTGTTAGATTTTTGTCCAATAAATTGAAACTGTTTTAAGAAATAATTTGTATATAAGCATGTGTCTCACATTGGTGACCCTAAATTAAATATTTGTTTTGGTATAATCAGGTAAGGGTCATCAGTGGAGGTCAAAAAGTCACAAATTAAGCGATTAAGGTCAAATTTTCACTATTTTTATGATTTTTTGTTCTATCGTTCAGCGTGCATTTTTGTTTCAATAGATTCTTATAATAATTATGAACACATAAAACACATTTAAATACGCTTTAATAGAAGAGACAGCAGCAGAGTAGTGCAATTATAAAGTTCCAAAATAATCGTTTCCATGGCAACGGGCAATATTGAAATATGTTTTCTATCTACAAATAATACTTAATATCTTTTTAACACGTGGGGACATTTTGATATAACTTGGCATGTCATTGAACAATACCCTATTACTATTACAAATGGACGATTACACCACCTTACCTCAAGGTCAAGGTCAGTCTAAAGGGTCAAACATACTTTCAAATTCTCAGAAGTAGAAACTTGCAAAATATACCGTAGGTTCAAAGCTCAAGTTAAATGTCAATTCGGAGAACGCTTATTGCAGTTTACAGCAAAAGAAAACAATTTGTATTTATAAACAACTTATAACTGTTGAATGTCAATTCAGACAACGTTTATTGCATTTCATATTAATAGAAAATAATGTGTAAAAACAACTTGTTACTGTCAGTCATAGATAAATGTAATGGAATATCATTCAAAACGTCTTCCCATGTATACAAAAATATTAAGGGACAGAAATCATAAAGTGTTTTCATCTTTGCAAATTGTATCACAATAATTTCAGTAATATCATTAACAAATGTGATTCCTGTAATCACACTTATTATAACAGAATTATAGACTATTATTAAACTTTAATCACATCTTAATCAATTTGTAATATATTAGCAAAAGCATTAAACTGTTGTTAAGCATTATTACATCACATATATTCAAAAGTGTTAATTGTAACTAAACTTATAAACATCCCAAACTTTTATCATTAGCAAACTGTGGTATAAGGGGTACTAATTGTGATAAAACGGTAAAGATGTAACGGCCGATCTGACTGGTTTAACTTAAAGAAGTGGCATCAACTAAGTTAGTTGGCCCCTCAAGTTATTTAGTTGAGGCAACAAGTTATGAAGTTGTGGCCACAAGTTACTAAGCTGAGGTCTCAACTTAATAAAATGTGGGGACAACGTACTTAGTTGTTTCAACAAGTTACTTTTAAAGTTATTATCACAAGTTATCAAGTCGAAGCCACAATTATGAAGTTGTTCCCTCAACTTTCTAAGTTGTTCCCAGGCCTTGACACTTACTTTTTGACAGGGTACCCGGAGGGAACCCTACTTTCAACTTTTGGTGGCCCTCACCCAAACTAGGGTTTCCTCTTGTTTCAACACACAGCTACTCTCGGCGTAAGGGCAAATAAGTACAAGAAGCATACTAGTACATATTTTTATTTCCTATATTCAATTCTGTTGCCATTTAAAGCAGACCCATTAAAAGCTCATAATCTTGTCTTGTAAACTTTTGATATCATGTATTTCATCAATATCATCAGCATCGTCATCCTTGTCATAATCATCTTCAGCATTGCCCTTCGCCGCCAGAACTTAGCGTTTCGGAAGTTCTTATTATAAACTTTTAAGAAATAAAAGGTAAGTACGCGCATTAAGGGGTTTCACTGGCCCAACAAAACTTGTTGCAACTTTTTTGCGCTGTGAAAACTGTTGATTATTCCAACCTTATTAATAAGAACAATCATTTAAAGAAACCTTACTAAATTAATGTCGTTGCCTATATTATCACTTTAAAAAAGTATATTATTACATAAAAAAACAATAAGTACCTTCATTAGTCATACCTTCATAAGTCTTAATAAGCTTTATTTGTATATAAATACCATATTTTTCATCTTGATAAACAACACAGATAACCAAAATAATATAACAATGTTAACTTTAATGTATTAAACAGTATGCTGCCTAAATGTTTCAAAATTAATTATTTAAACATAGAATCACACCAATTTACATCATTTGAAAGGGAAAAAGAAATATAAAACATCAGAAAATAAATCATCTCACTTAATTTGTTAAACAGTTATATATGGTCATTTGGACATGTCATACATCAGCTTCTGTTGTTTAAACGTTTTCTGTTAGTGGTGGATGATTTCGAAGATCAATTAAATTATAGTTTTTCACGCCTATTTCCTGACAGAAAGGCCCAGATAATTACCACCATCTATTCTAGTTGCCTGACATAACATAAAGCATTTTTTTTTACAAACTATCAACAACAAACAAACACATACATGTCACTATCTTTAAATGTCCAAATTTTAACATATCCGAAATATACTACACCAAGTGAACGATATACTTTTTATTTCAGAAATTGTTGGTATCTTAATCAAATTATATCCTTCCAAGGTCATTATAATAATGGAACTATTAAACAGAAATGCTCACAAATAAAACAGAAATGCTCACAAATACCTGTAGAAAAAAATGTGTATACCGGCATGTGTTTTTAAGGAGAAATTAAATGCTTTTGCCAGCCCGATCGCCTATGGTTTTGATAAAAGAAATAGCGGCCCGAATAATTATTATAATTACTGATCGTCGTGACAATTTGTCCCAGTGTTACTTTTTTGGGGCTCAATATCATAAAGGAGCCAATAATAATCCGATAATAACCCCCATAAAATTTGACAATAGCAGTAAAAACACTGTTTGTAACATTTACACGCTTCAGTGATTTCAATATACTCTCTGCACTGTAGGTCGCTTACATCGTCGAAAATAAATATTTACAACTGACAGACGCTGGCCGCTAATGCTCAGTCGCGTGTTTTATATTCGCAGTACATTTTCGGATAAGATTTTACCGATTTTTTTATACGCCGCTCTTTAAAAATTGGAGGCACTTTTAAATTTTCAAATGGTCAATCAAGACAAAGTGGTTGTATAAATTTAGGGTTCCCGGAGGACCACCCAGCTTGAAAGAACTGATGGTCCTCGCCAAAATCTGGGGGCCTCGGGTCCCCGGACCACCGTTAGTGTCGAGGCCTGCGGAAGTTCCCACAAGTTACTAAGTTGAGGCGACAATATGAATAAAGAATTGCGGTTGTCACCTCTGTGCCACCGTATAAAACAGAAAAACACGCATTGCTTTGCTATATCTAATGGGAAACAGCGGTATAATTTATTCTATGGAAACAAAATCTATTACAATTAGCTGTCCAATTTTCCGAAACATCACATAAATGCAAGTCTAAATGACGAAGATACATTTTACAGCAGATTTATTAACTTAACGTCAAATTAATTCCATACGAACATACTCCATCATGAGACACTTTTAAAAATGTAAAAAATAATATTGATTTGATTTTGTGCAAGAACTGTTAAACAAAAATACGTCTCCTGAAAACTTGTGTTTTTGTAAGTTCGGCATTTTAAATTGGGACCATCGATATAACACAACAGCATCTTCACTATTATTACAAATCCTTCAAAATATACTTATCACAGATATACCATCTTTCGCATATATCACAAAAGCATCATCACTGTCATTGAAAATCCTTCAAAATATACTTATCAGAGATATACCATCTTTCGCATATATCACAAAAGCAGCATCACTGTCATTGCAAATCCTTAAAAGTATCGCAACCAGAGAGTGCATGTACCATCAGTATGGCTACAGCAGTGTCTTCTCCCAGTTCAGAAACACTCTGATTTATATCGTAGAAACAGAAGTGGTTATCTTTGCCAAAACTGACCCAATACTGGCAATCGGAGCTGATCTGTTTCAACCGATGAAGAATCCCTACCAGAATAACGACCACATCACCATCGACGGTTCTGATTTGACATATTTTAGCTCCCCTCTCTATTGCATCTTTCAAATGCAATACAATTCTGGTATCTGCCTCCTCGTGGTCACATTCCGCCATTTGAATGTTCGTGTTTGACAAAACACAAGATGAAGCCTTATATACTATCACTTTGTCTTCTGGCCATTCATGCTCTATTACACGACTTGTCAAGAACTGAAACAGCTCTTCTTTGTTGTCAGATTTTCTAAGAAATCGCTTCCATTCAGGCAGCTTGTTTGGTCAGGATACCTTTCTCCTTTTTCCAGTTCCTCTGTTTTCTCTCTCCCTAGCTTTGATACTGTTCTCAAAATATCGATCAACTACTATTTCAGTTCGAGTTGATCTCTCAGCTTCTTCTTCCATTAATGTACAGGTCCCCTCTGGGGCAATTTCGTACATGGTTTACATACAGCTTGCCTTGATATATATGGGATGAATATTTTTTCAGCATATTTATCAAAAGTCAATAGCTTTGGATCTTCAAGCATAATGACAATGGCTGCTCCATCAATGGCCGTCACATCAAATGTGTCAGGGACTAATGATGCTTTTGAAAAGCTATCAAGACTGTCTGATTTGGAGCCATGGTAGAGTCTCCCTTCATCCGAGATTAAAGAAGGAAACTTTTCATGCTGGAAGAACTTATTCAAATCTCCATCTCTGCTGCTATTAGCTATATATAAACGAGAGAATAATTCAGATTCTTTATTCATCATTGCAAGTTTGTCTTTTTGCTTGTCGCGCTTAGGCTTCTGACTTACTGCTTTCATTAGTGTCAAGTTGTTCCTGGTAATTGGTGCTTGAAACGGTTTTGTTATGTCTTCTAAGACAGCTTTTACAAAATCATGATATTGCTTCTGTCCAACTTTCTCCAATGTAGTAATGGATTGCACTATATTTCCATTACAATTGTCATGGGTGCCTATCGTTAGTAATTCTTTTCCTGTTTCAAGAAATGGGTTTCCCTTTTCCTATTATTTCGCAATAAGACTACTTGTTTTCTCTTGGAACTTTACTTGATGATTGTTTGTTTCTTCATGGTGATGTCCAGGGTCTTTCTGCATTTCTAGACCTTCAAATTCATTGATAATCCGTGCTTGTTCGGGTCCTGCTATCAACCACTTTCTGAACGCTGTTGGATGGTCGGTTAGGCCTCCAGCCCCACCAGAACCCTTGACCATTTCGTTATTTTGTTCGTGCGCCTGATCAAAGGGCATACTTGAAAAGCGTTTCTTTGTCTTCTTGACAACACAATTCCCGTTGACCTCGAACTTCTCCCTGACAGACTCGGGCACATGTTCCATGCACAGGCGCCCATCTAGCATAATTCTGATGGTTCAGAGCGAAAAAGAATGGAACCAACAGCTTAAAAGAATTGACATACAGTGCAAAGTAACGATTGCGAAGGGATCTAATGAATGACAATACCAACAATTCACACATTATTATTATTGTTCAAAATGGTACACTTTGTAGCACATCAATATGTACAGAATGTGGTAAGACTATATATAGCTGAAACATTCGAATTTTAGTCTATCCGACTACCTTTACGGTTTTTAACAAATCAAAACTCTTTAACAGTACATAAAAAATCCAGGTTAATTATGTAAAAAATATGCTTCCAGTTATAAACTTTTAAACGCATTTAAAAAGATAATACCAAAAATATCCGAATTTTAGCCTATCCGACTACTATTACACTTTTGAAAAAATGAAAACTCTGATAGAATATAAAAAATCCTTTTTTTAATATTTAAATAAACATTGTTCAATTATATACATACTAGTCCATTTAAATGCGTTTAAATACATAATAATTAAAAAAATATCCGAACTTTAGCCTATTCGGCTAGTATTACTCTTTTCTTAGATCATTTATTCATGCCATATGCTTTCAAAAACTGTTTGTGGTAAAACACTGAAGTTTCATGGATTGAAATAATATACAATTTAAGTATACATGTATATATAACAATTTTACCCTTTGAAATGGCAGAAAATCCCTCCTTGGATAATCAGTAACTATCGTCTGCTTCTCTGTTGATGTTGTACAAATGGTGCAATATTTCAAAGGGAAGTAACTCAGTAACCTTTGTACATGAAAAGTGATATATGCTACCACTGAGCGACAGCAGCTCGTACATGGTGTGTGTGCAATTCAGTCAAACCTTCGGCACAATAATGTCAGAAAAGTGTCTGATGATGTATTTTCATCACCATGCCAACTGACTTGAGTGTATGTTTGTCTGTTGCTATGGAAACACATAAAAATTTCCTTAGCAGCCATATTTCAATTTCTCTATTTTCTTGAATCTACCTGATTCTATCGATACGAAAATCATAAAATTGCATAAAATACATGGTAAAGCAAAACACTCAATTACACTGTTAATACCAAACATTTTACACCAAAATAAGATGTATTTTAGGGTGGTTACCATGGCAACACAGAACATTTTCAATAATATTTATAAATAGAAGGGAATCAACAGTCCCCTAAATATGTAATTTATATGAATAATAAGACAAAAACTTATAGTGAATAAACTCTAAACTATTGCCAATTATTGGAAAATTGAATTCTTTAACCACTGATAAGTGAGTAAATTAAATAGCATATTTACCGAGTTTTGGCTTTATTTATTAATATTCTGGTAACCATAGCAAACAAATGTGTGTCCAAATTTATTGAGAGAATTGTTGAGTAATTTAATAAGCAAAGATAAAGACCAGATAATCATCTATTGTTTAGAAAGAAGTATTAAAATTATATGTTTTCCATAAAAAAGTGAAAAAATGGGGAGAAATGAGAATTTGGTTACCATGGTATCCCTTAAAGGTGGACAAAATGGAAAACAATATAATTTAAAATACATTTTACTTATCCCTCATAAATATGGTATACTAAATTACATCAAAATCACACATGCGACCAGACTGACATTGATTTTAAATAGTGCCCACATTTTCAAACCTGTTGCCATGGAAACTCATATTCCGAAACAAATACTTATCGGACAGTACTGCTCCCATCTTAAAAAGATCGAGTAAGGTGTTAGGTATAGATATGTGAAATATCAGGGTAGTGTAAAACTGGTAACAAAATCGGCAAAAATTGGGGTTATTTTCGCCTACTATGAAGCTTACTGGGTTTAAGTGAGTTTATTTGGAACTTTAAAATACTTCCAAAATGACGTCGTTTTTTTCGCGAAGGAGTAGCGAATATTTTCCCCCGGTAAGCAACTTCTTTTAAATGAATACGCCCTTTCGGCCCTATAAATAAATCTATAACTACCTTCTGTGTGCTGTGATTGTCAGTTTTTATATGTGCTTATATGTACTTGCTGTGCTTGTCATTTTTATATGGGCTTATATATTGTAATGACCCACCCCACACCCATTATATGCTTAAATGCTTTATTGTTTACTGTTATACTTACGTGGAATGCAGTTTCCAAAGTTATACTACTAATGATTATGATGATGATGATGATAATTGCACTTACCTTGTTATTCGTGTAAGGCTTGCAATGTCCATTGTTTACATCCTTTTAACACAATAATCCATTTCATTTCCATGACTTATTCCGTAATACCACGAATTATTAACTGCACTAACAGAACTATTAGTATTATGTGTATTGTTTCCATTTCGATCCTGTTGTTTATTGACAAGCCATATGTATGCATTATTATGTAAATGTTATGCATAAATCTGACCTGTCATGGCCGCTATGACACAGAATTTGCCAGCATCATTGTGGATTCTGACAGCTCAGGCTGACGGATTCTGATTGGATGATTCCCAAGCTGTCAGAATCCTATTGGTTTATTGTTATTATGCTGGCAGGCTGTCATATGGTCATTGGTCAGTTAAGGTCACGTGGGCACTTTCCAGAAAGTATATAAGTGCGCTAGAATTTGAATTTGACAGCACAACTTCCATCTTGGTAGCTCCACTTGTCTGGGCAGTAAAGTGAGTAAAAACATCTTGGGTAACTAAAAATAACTTGTAACGTATTTCCGAGAAAGTGTCCACCAAACTTGTCTAATTTTGCAATAACATATTAAACCTACTAAATAAATATATTATTTAAACTGCCGACAGTCTTGTTGTAAGAATATAACTCACAAAGAAAACCAATAAACCCATCCTGACGGACGCCACAATTGGTGTCAGAACTGGGGATCGTTCAGTGCCGAAGGACGATTTTACAAACCCGCCTGAAGTTATAGTAAATTCCAATGTGATGACGTCATTGAATGAATATATGACGCAGTATTTACTTAGCGCTCGTTGAAGTGGTTTAAAGGGGCATATCCCTCGATAATTTAAAATATTTTATCCGTGATTCGCGAATCGCAATATAGATCTAATATATATTATATAAAATATATTGTGTGTTATTTTTGCATAACTAACATATTGTGTTTATTTAAAAGGCCCGTGTACAAGGAACATTTAATAAATATTGTGGTTAATATAAATCTATAAATCTTTGACTATTCCTATAAAATAAGTGCAAATTAAAAAATATGGCTAGCGAAAGTTCGGATTCCGAGGTTGTGTTAAATTTGAGAAATTTAGAAAATAGTGAATTCGAAATTAGGAGTGAAGCTTCAGTAACTTCTTCCATGTCTACTGGTCGCCATCGTCGACGTCAGCGAGCAACACCTGTTCCGCCGTGTACGTCGGAAAGTGATTCCGAGGCTGGGTCCAGTCCCGTGCGCCGACATGGCCGAGCGCAAAATCTCAATTTCAACAACGTAGGTGTTGACCGTTGTAACAACTGGAGGGCATCCGAACATGTCCCCCATCTCAAGCCAGAGCCATACAGCGGCGAAGAGCCTTGGGAGAGTTATATTTCCCATTTTGAGGATTGCGCCGAGCTTTGTGTTTGGAGCCAGAGGAGCCGTGTTTTATTCCTAGCATCCAGTCTTCGAGGAAAGGCGAGGTAGTTTTATATGAGCCTGGACGAGTACGAGCGCCGCGATTATTGTACGTTGGTAAAACGTATGAAACAACGATTCGGCAGCAGTGTACATGAATCGAAGTACCTTGGGATGTTGGAGAATAGACAGCGCCGGCCCGGAGAAAGCATCATCTCTCTTTGTGACGACATAAGACAACTCACAAAGAAAGCGTACAGTCAATTGAACACACAATCACAGGACATTGTTGCTTTAAATCAACTGTATAAAATAATTTCACCCGAAATGAAGTGTCGCTGTATCGACAACAACTGTTCCAGTATTCACGAGGCCGCTGCAGTGATCGATAAGTATGAGTCGATCCTCGGGTATGATCAACAAAGATCCAGCCGTGTTCGAGCCGTAGACACCAACGGCATAGACCGGAAGTTGTCAGGTCTCATTAAGGGTCTCGACTCCCGCCTGGAGCGTCTTGAAAGCGTGTCTCTGGCAAGATCAACGCAACAGTCACCCAAAACAAAGAGCGAGTCGCGCAAGTGCTTCAAGTGCCGCTCGGAAGCGCATCTCTTCCGGGACTGTCCTCAGCGTGAACGTCAATCGTTTGGCGAAGTTTCTCGAAACGTTCCTGCACATTTGTCTCAGGGAAACGGCTCACGGTCGACCCAGTAGGTCATGTGTCGACTGAATCCAATCAAAATCGGCCTGCTGGAAATGTAATTCGCACCGGTAGTTTTTCTGATAAAGTTTGGGACAATGGTTTTTACGTGTCAGGCAAACTTGATGTTCAAGAAGTAGAATTTTTAATTGATTCCGGTGCAACATGCTCCATTTTATCAAGTACCGTTTATCAAAAAATGCCTAAGCTTTCAAAATACTTATTAACTCCATTTGCAACCCCTGTATTCGATGCCGGTTCAAATCAAATTAACTGTCATGGCCAAACTGCTTTAGAAGTTACATTAAATGGTTGTAATTTCAACATTGAGGTCTTAGTTTGTGACATTTCGCAAGATGGCATAATAGGCCAGGATTTTCTCTTGAAATATGTTGAAATTATTGATTACAAAAGCGGTAAACTTGTTACCCATTGTAATGAGATCCCGTGCTTTGTGGGCTCTGAAAAATCTTTTTCATGTCGCGTTATTGTGCGCAGGACAATTGTAATTCCTGCCAATTCCGCAGCTTTTGTATCCGTCGGCATTTCTAATAAAGATAAACTGACAAAGTACTCGCTGGCGGAACCTATCGGCTCTGCAAATCCTCACTGTCTTATGTTGCCTGGTGTGTTAACTACAAACGATAGTGACCTTAAAATTAATTATGTAAACTGTTCCGACAGCTCTGTAACTTTACACGAAAACCAATCAGTTGGCACTTGTGAACCATACATTGATCAAGAAATTTTTAATAAAGTTCAAGTACGATCAGTGACACCAACTAGTGAAAATAAAATTGTAAACCCCAGTAGAACTGATTTGCCTGAGCATTTAAAAGATCTTTATGATAGAAGCTCGAAATTTCTAGCTAAAGAAGAGTGTCATCAGTTAGCATTATTATTATTAAAATACAGTTCTGTTTTTGCAAAACATTCTAGTGACTTGGGAAAATGTAACCGGGTACAACATCGTATTAATACTGGTCAAGCGCTACCAATTAAACAACCGTTGCGTCGATTACCATTGGCAAAACAGGAAGCTGAGCGAAATGAAGTCAAGAAAATGCTCGAACAGGATGTCATTGAAGCCTCCAAAAGTCCTTGGGCCTCTCCTGTTGTCATTGTAACAAAGAAGGACTCTACCGTTAGGTTTTGCTGTGACTACAGGCAACTTAATGATGTTACCGTTAAGGACGCGTACCCTCTTCCTAGAACAGATGCCTGTTTGGATTCATTAGCCGGTGCGACCTGGTTCAGCCAAATGGACTTGTGTTCCGGTTTCTGGCAGATTGAAATGGCACCAGAGGACCGTGAAAAGACGGCCTTTGCCACATCACTGGGATTGTACCAGTGGGTATGTATGCCGTTCGGCCTCGCGAATTCTCCATCAACCTTTCAACGTTGCATGGAGGATGTTCTACGCGGTTTGCAGTGGGTAGAACTAGTCCTCTACATGGATGATATAACCTCGCCAGCAAACACCATCTCTGAAGGCCTGGAGCGTTTGTCCCGTATTTTTGACAGACTCGTTGATGCCAATCTAAAGTTAAAGCCTTCCAAATGTGCTTTCTTTCAAAAGAAAATAACTTTCTTAGGCCACATAGTGTCTGAGGAAGGAGTTTCCACTGACCCGGAAAAGATAAAAGCTGTCCATAGTTGGCCAGTGCCAACGTCAGTCAAAGAAATGCGAAGTTTTCTTGGTCTTGCCTCATATTATCGACGTTTTGTGGAAGGTTTTGCTAAAATAGCTCGACCTCTCCACAAGTTATGTGAAAAAGGTATTAAATTTTGTTGGAATGAGGACGCAAATAGTGCATTTGAAACATTAAAACAGGCGCTAACGTCAGCACCCATATTAGCTTATCCAATAACGGGATTATCATACATAATAGATTGTGATGCTAGTGACTTAGCAGTTGGGGGTGTATTATCCCAGGTGCAAAACGGTCATGAACGTGTAATTGCTTACATGAGCAAAGGTCTTAGTAAATGCGAGAAAAATTATTGTGCAACAAGAAAAGAACTTTTGGCCGCCGTAATGGCTTCAAGAACTTTTCACCCCTACATATATGGTCAGAAAACATTGCTTAGAACTGATAACGCAGCTGTAAGTTGGATCAAAAAGCTGAAAACCCCGTCAGGTCAAATGGCAAGATGGTTACAGGAACTAGAAACATATGACCTTGATGTTGTTCATCGGCCTGGGCTCAAACATACAAATGCTGACGCTTTAAGTAGACGACCATGTAAAGTTTGTGAAAGACAAGAGAATTTAAATAATGAAGATACTGACAGTGATTGTGATAATAATTTAATCATAAACCAAAATAACAGTGTAACTATACGAGCAATACAACAAGACGCACAAATAGTTATAAATGGCTGGACCCCTGATGACCTTTTAGTTGCCCAATTAAATGACCCAAATATTAGTCCTATTCTTAATGCTAAGACAAACCAATTAGATAGGCCTTCATGGGATCAAATATCAGATGGTACTTCTTTTCTTAAAACACTTTGGCGCATGTGGGATAGACTTAAAGTAATTAACCAAATATTGTATTGTATTTTCATAGACACGGAAACTGGCTTCGAACAAAATTTACTTATTGTACCGTTAACGAAACGAGATGAAATTATTAAGTATTCGCATGACATTCCGTCTGCTGGACACTTGGGTTTAGAAAAGTCCTTACATAGGCTTAAACAATCGTTCTATTGGCCAGGTATGAAAGAGGATGTTTATAAGTATATCACTAAATGCGATAAATGTGCATGTCGTAAGTCTAATACAGCTCCTAAAGCCCCAATGAGAAATTATATCAATGGTGAACCAATGGAGAGAATTTCCATTGACGTGTTAGGTCCTTTAAGTACAACACTGAAAGGCAACAAATATATTTTAGTAGTAGTGGACAATTTTACAAAATGGACTGAGGCTTATCCCCTGCCTAACCAAGAAGCAAAAACAATTGCTGATGTTTTAGTAAATAATTTCATTTGTCGGTTTGGTTGTCCTCAACAAATTTTAAGTGATAAAGGGACAAATTTCACTTCACAGCTTTTTCAAGATATTTGTGATTTTCTTCACATCGACAAAGTAACAACAAGTTCGCTTCGACCCCAAAGTAATGGTTGTCCAGAACGATTCAACAGAACTCTTCAATCCATGTTGGCCATTTATTGTGAAGATGACCAACAGAGATGGGATGAGTACCTTCCACAGCTAACCATGGCTTATCGTGCTTCCGTGCACAGCAGTACTGGTGTAACTCCCAACAAAATGGTGTTTGGGCGTGATGTAACCCTACCAGTAGAGGCATTTATCGGGTCACCAAATTCTTCAATTGAGGCACGTGATCCAGAGTCATATTGTAGCCAGTTACAGACGGTCCTGGTGAGCTGTCATACAATTGCGAGGAAGTCTCTTCGTAAGAACACAGCATATCAGAAGCGTCATTATGACATCAAGGCGAAAAAGAGGTCTTTTTCGGTCGGCCAAGCTGTTTGGTTGTATAACCCGATTCGACGTATTGGAGTCTGTTCGAAATTGACCTGCAAATGGAAAGGTCCATATGTAATAACAAGGAAATTAGACGACATAACCTATTTAGTAAAGAGTGGACTAAAGTTAAAGCCAAAAGTGTACCACATAGACAGATTAATTCCCTACAAAGGAAACCATATTCCATCTTGGTTTGCTCAATTCTGCAATTAGTCCAGTGCAGATTTCGAATAAATAAATGAATTAAGTAAATATGACTTAATTTTTATATCACTATATTGTGTGTCGGTTTGATCCAAATATATAGTTTATGAGCTGCTGCAAAAGCTGGGGAGAATCAGCTAAGTTGCTCATGAAGTTGTGGTGACCGTGTTAAAGGCACCATAGTTTGTGATATGGGCTATATATCACATGTTTTGATAATTGAATTGGCCTGCGCAACCATATTCGTTATCGGTTATTCTTTCATATTTAAATAAATATGATGTTTTATATATTTGGAGCAGACGTTTCAAAATAGTGCTATTAAAAGTAATTAGTCGTTTTTAGAGTAATGTGTGATACCTTTGAGTACTTGTGTTGCCTTTTTATTAGGGTGGTGGACACTTTTCGCTGATACCTGAAACAAATAAACTTGCTTTTTGCATATAACATTTTGATTTGGTGAACTATATCTATGTGTACAATAACATGCAATTTGAACAGAACATTATTGGCTTGCTGTTTAAACATTCAGACATTTGTAAAATTCTTAAAGTGTAAAACACATATATTTGAGTTAATGGAGTGTTATGTATAAATGACTCATATAACTTTTTTTATGAAGATGAAAATAAGTAAGCGAGAACATATAAAGAAGCAAATTTCAAACTTATAAACTGTTATACCTTTTTGTAAATTTACAGAATGAAACACCAAAATTGTTGGTTGTGCCATGCCACATTGGCAACTCAACGTCAATTTGAGAGACATGTCGAGACTGTACATCAGCGCTTGGGAGTGGAGTGTCCATTTTGCCATGTAACCATTAAACGCGCAGCTGATATGAAACGCCACATCCTTACGGTTCACCCAGATACGAAGGTTCCGGAGACGGCCTTCCATGTCAGGGAGATGGCTTGCCTAGCAATTTTCCAGGATGATTTCGTTAGGGTTTATGGACAATCACGTTCAACAGACCACAGCTTTTGGCAAACTATTTCTTCAGGGTCAAAGAACACTTTCAGCACCCTGTCGGTCTCTTATATTTCCATTAAACATGGATCTTCTACTGTTGAAGGACAATTTGACAATCAGTCATTTTCTTTAAAATTGTCTGATGACATATTTAACCATCCTCTAATCCTGAGACGTTTGGCCAAAAGGCTAGCTCAGCTGCCACTCTCAAACAGTCCCTTTGACGAGTTTACCAGTCCTGTGGATGCGGATGGAGACACCAAGGAGAAAGTCGCTCGAGGAATCGGAGTTGGGGTTGAGCACATTACTTCAATCAAATTCAACCATGTCCCATCTTTCGTCTTGGTATCGGATGATTTGTCAGGTGACTCCACTCCACTTTTTGATGAAGTTGAGATCACAGCTACTTCTACGTTTGAAGACAGTATGGGCTACCCCGGACAGCTTCTAATTCAGGCCGACTATTTGGAGACCGCCTTTGCAGACGATTATCTCGCCGGCCACTCCGTCGTGCCTGTTGCAACTTCGTCTTCGTCCGTGTCTTCGGTGCCACCCATTTCGAGTATTACATCACAACCTGCAGCCTGCGTTGAGGTTTCAAGGTCGATTAAGACCCCCATAAAGGCCATCATTCATCATTCAAGACCAACTGAGATTATTTCAAGAGAGAACTCAGAATTTCTGGTGCCAAGTCTTCCCCCAACACCATCAAACCAAATGAGAGCCAAGAAACTGCTAGCCATGGGCGCGATGCCTTTGTTTCCTCCAGCCCGGCGAGAGTGGGACCAGGATGAGGCAGTTACCTTCCTGGAACCGAAATTCAAATGGCCTCCCCGTGGCTGGAAGGGAATGTCAGCAGATCTGCGATTAATGCTCACAGAGTTTCAGGCAATGTCAATCTTGCAGGCTAGGGGATGTGATTTCAAGTTTGAACGTGTGGAACTACTGAACGCCTTCAATTTTCTGGTTTTGCCTGGAAGTTTGAGCCCGAGGGCACCAGTCGATACAAATGTACATTCGTGTCATGCTATTTATGTGAGACTGAGGGAAATTGCCCTAGGGAAAGAGGACATGAAATGGTTGCTCATGATCGAATCTGCATCCATGATGCGTGACACTGCAAATGATAAATTAATAGCAGCGTGCAAGGAAATTCCATTACGTTTGAAAAAGAAATAACTGATGTCGATCCATGATTGTCTCCCCTGATGTCGATCCATGATTGTCTCCCCTGATGTCGATCCATGATTGTCTCCCCTGATGTCGATCCATGATTGTCTCCCCTGATGTCGATCCATGACGTGCTCCCCTGATGTCGATCCATGATTGTCTCCCCCGATGTCGATCCATGACGTGCTCTCCTGATGTCGATCCATTACGTGCTCCCCTGATGTCTTCGTCGTATATTGTACTATATTCGACTGATGAAATTGGTCTTGATTTTACTCTTCAGACTTTGATGTCTCAAATCTGTAACAATATATGTGTAACTAAGTTATCAAGAGGGCGACACGAATTACCCAAATCTACCCAAATCGACCCAAATCTACCCAAATCTACCCAAATCTACATCAAATATCCATAAATCTACATCAAATATACCTAAATCTTTTAAAAATAACTATTTTACATCATGTTTGTGTAGTGCTTTATCTTTACTCGTCACAATGTTTAATTTCCCAATTAAAATAGTTTAAATCAAATATAGGTTACACACCACTAAATATTTGATCTTCCCAAATCTACCCAAATCGGCATCAAATATACCCAAATCTTTTAAAAATAATTAGTTTACATCATGTTTGTGTAATGCTTCATCTTTACTCGTCACAATGTTTAATTTCCCAATAAAAATACTTGAAATCAAATATAATTACACACCACTAACTATTTGATCTTCCCAAATCGACCCAAATCGGCATCAAATATACCCAAATGTTGTAAAAATAATTATTTTACAGCATGTTTGTGTAATGCTTCATCTTTACTCGTCACAATGTTTGATTTCCCCCCCCCCCCCCAAAAAAAAAAAATAAATACTTTTAATCAAATATAGGTTACACACCACTTAATATTTGAACTTCCTAAATCTACCCAAATCGGCATCAAATATACCCGAATCTTTCAAAAATAATTATTTTACATCATGTTCGTGTAATGCTTGTTCTTTACTCGTCAATGTTTAATATGTTTAAAATAGGCACGTACTAAAAGGCGGATAAAAGAGCGGATGATATAGGGTATATAGTAAAGAGCGGATGATATAGACAAAGAAGGATTATCGGAAAGAGCGGATGATATGAACAAAGAAGGAAATAGGAGACGATATGGATTGTTATTGAACAATTGTTTTGTAATTGTTCTCGCGTTATGTTTTAGTACTGAATATTTGAAAGAAAATATTAAGTTATTTAAGTTTAAATATAAAGCACAATAGTGTTTTTAGGTGACTGAATATATATGTATTTAGTAAATAATAACTTCGTTAGATATTGACTTAAGTTTAAACAAATAGCAGAATACTATTCAATTTCTCTCTAAATATACATGAGGTAGTTTGCCAACAAAATGAATATGTTGCCCAGCTCTTGCCACGTGGAGGCCACCTCTTGTAAGAGCCAAATTTTGAAAAAAAAAATAGGCCGAAATCGTCACTTATATAAACAATAAATTAAATTTTGAAGCTGTTTGTAATGAAATAAATCCGCATATAAGCTTGTCTGTCAAGCAATGAGTATGATATCCTCAATTCCAAATTTGATAATTATAATAGAAAGTAATTATATATTTAAAAAAAAACAGGCCGGAAAGTGTAATTAAATATATACATACATACATACATACATACATACATACATACATACATACATACATACATACATACATACATACATACATACTTACATACATACATACATACATACATACATACATACATACATACAAAAATACATACATACATACATACATACATACATACATACATACATACATACATACATACATACATAAGCATTGCAATTTAACAGTTCGGCTTTCGATACTGACACCGCACTTTCGGTACGCTGTTATTGGCTGTTCGGACGACGGATGACGGACGACGGACGACGGAAGACGGTAGATGGACGACGTTAGACGGACGACGGAAGACGAACGACGGTAGACGGACGACGAAAGACGGACGATGGAAGACGGACGACGGCAGACGGAAGACGGTAGATGGACGACGTTAGACGGACGACGGAAGACGAACGACGGAAGATGGACGACGTAAGACGGAAGATGCACGACGGAAGACGGGAGACGGACGATGGTAGACGGACGACGGTAGACGTACGACGGTAGACGGACGACGTTAGACGTAAGACGGACGACGGCAGTCAGAAGGCGGACGACGGAAGACGGACGACAAAAGACGGACGATGGAAGACGAACGACGGACGACGGTAGATGGACGACGTTAGACGGACGACGGAAGACGAACGACGGAAGATGGACGACGTAAGACGGAAGATGCACGACGGAAGACGGGAGACGGACGATGGTAGACGGACGACGGTAGACGTACGACGGTAGACGGACGACGTTAGACGTAAGACGGACGACGGCAGTCAGAAGGCGGACGACGGAAGACGGACGACAAAAGACGGACGATGGAAGACGAACGACGGACGACGGTAGACGGACGACGGTAGACGGCAGGTTAGACGGACGACGGTAGACGGACGACGGAAGACGGTCGACGACGGAAAGACGACGGCAGATTGACGACGGAAACGGAATACGGACGACTGAAGACGGCAGACGGAAGACCGCAGACGATCCGCAGACGAAGACGGACGAAAAAAACGGACGACGTAAACGTTAGGCGGACGACAAAGACGGACGACGGGAGACGGACGACGATGGACGGACGGACGACGGCAGACGGACGACGTTAGTTGAAAGACGGACGACAGCAGGCTGAAGAATGAAACGGACGACGGAAGACGGCAGAAGACGGACGACGTTAGACGGACGACGTTAGACGGACGACGGCAGACGGAAGACGAAACGGACGACGGAAGACGGCGAACAACGGAGGACGGCAGACCGACGATGGAAGACGGCCGACGGAAGGCGGACGACGAAAGACGGACGACAAAAGACGGAAGACGAAACGAACGACGGAAGACGGAAGAAGGTGAACGACGTTAGACGGAAGACGGTAGTCGAGAGACGGACGACGGAAGACGGTAGATGGACGACGTTAGACGCAAATGAAAAGAATTATTGCATGCGCAATTCCAATCTTTGTTTACATTTACTACATTTAATTTTACTGGATTTTAATGCAACATAACACCCATTGTTAAATTTGTCTTGCACGCATTTTGACGTATACACGACATTTTGACGTGTTACTCTGACCTCTGGACCATTCTCGCCTTGGCGGATGTTGTATCCATGCATTTTTTATGTAAGAATTTCTTAATAAAATACAGCCCCAATATAGATCTGTTTTAACAGCAATGTAATAAATTACAGTTAAATTCCCAATAAATTGGTTCTCTTGGGTTTATAATAACTGAGTAAGTGTATACCGAATATGCATGGTTCAAGATCAATTTATCTGTCTATCGGTATTTATGTTTAAAAAAATCACATGAGGTTGGAAAACGCGGGAAATCACAATAACGAGAGGCCACCTAGTTTTGGAACACAAGGGATTTTTCAATTGGCATAACAGCGTATGGTTTCAGCGTTTAAATGCCCTGAATCTAGCTTACATGTTATTATTTTACATATTTTGGGTTTCAGTTTCTGTTGTATAGTACTAACTTAATATGGTACAATCATTTCTAGATAGCATAGTCATTATTTTATTGAAGTCATGCGTTATTGACGCAGAAACCCACACGTTGTACAGTGAAATGTTCCGGTGCCCTTACTTTGCTTGATCTCGTATAAAGACTGCCTTACGTTCATATCCTACTAATGCTTCAACTTTGTTACAAATCGTCAACACTCAATGTAAAATTATTGTTAAATAAAGTAATAATATAATGCAAAATGTTATATAGTATATGTAAAATAAATAATTTCGTATTCTAGTATTCCAAGTTTTTACTTTATTTTAAAGGTATATAGTCTTGTTTTTAAATCATATTGAAGCTTATACTAATATTAATCACTACATAGATTTAATACTAGATTTTTTATGAAGCGATGGTAATGGTAGCAAGAGAAATCCTGCTTTTGATATCACTTACATGTACACGTATATTCAAACAGTATAGTTATGTTTGTATATATAAATGATACTACATCAGGTCCTTCTTCTGCCTATTTCTGTGTAATCACATGGACTATTTTAATATGTAGTATAAGTATGTTCTAAACGATTACAATATATGGTATGTAAGTATTTCATTAAGACGCATTTTTTCAGTGCGTTTTCTTAATGAAAAGTCAACTACAATAATTCAGTAACACATTGTTAATTTAACACAACAATTTAGCAATAAATGAAATCAGTCATTTTTGCTTGAATCATGTTTTCAGTACACTAATCAGGTGTCTGTGTATTGAGCTGATAAGATATGGATCAACACAGCAGGTTGCAAATACACAGTGTAGACTACCGCTGTTTTATTATTGCACTTGTAATTTACTTGATTGGGTATTAGAACACGTAAGTAAATAAGCCCACGGCCATAACCAAACCAGTTATATGCTGTACATAGGTACTACACGTCTTGAAAGCGGAAAAAAAAACATTATTAAACGCGTATCATGGCTTGGTGGTTAGGACTTTCGTACAAAAAAACTTTTCATAAATTTAAATCGTTTTGGTTAAATAAAATAAAAAATCGACTGCATGAAACTATGAATATAGTGACATGATGGAACCAGATTTATAAATCTAGATAATGTATTTGCATTTGAAAAAACTTCAACAACTTAGCACATTTAGATTTAGAGACCATGGACCATACGGATAAGACACACATACAATATTTGCAGACGATACGGACCACAGTTGCGGACCATCTGCAAACAATAATAAATAGATAGATTATTGTTTTAACGTGATCATGTTTGTATTGTTATTACTCGAAATGTGTTCGATCTAATTAGCGAAAAGAGAAAATAGTTGCAATAATCCAATTTCGCAATTTAAAATCAGCGACCGCGACCCCATATGTTTTACACATAATTTCACTTAATCATACATCGACTGAATAATGTTTAACAATTTACCTCTAATTCCGCTCTTAATAGCTTGTACCATTTCTTAATAAGCTTGTACCAAAGTCCGTTTCGATTTATTGAATCATAGCCCACTTTTTAAGTCGTTAGTTTATTACGACTGTTCACAATTTGGCAAAATAGCTCACTTGTGTTATTCCTCGATAGTTGTTTGGGTCAAATTAATTATCTTTTTTTTTTGACTTAATTACTCCCTTCGACCAAGATTTTGGAAATGCATGCTTTTCAAGCATATGGTTAAATAATATTTCCAGTGGTGTGTCAACGACATCCTTTCCCAACGTAAAATATTTGTAGATATTACCAATTGAATGAGATTTATTTATTCCGAATAAATGTATTGTCTTTCGTATTTCCTCCTTTGTAAATAATTAAACTATCCAACTCTTCAAATGTCACTGATGTAATGTTATTTGTATTGTCGCGTGCTAGCCTACGTAATCGTTTATATCTTCTTGTTCATAACATATGTGAAACAAATTAAATATTATAAAAATGTTCAAAAAAAGGTCCAATAATATCATCCGTGCTATTAAATGACTTCTTGTTTGAAGTTCCCAAAATTCTTTCGTTTCTTTTTTGCCTTGAATTTTCTATGGAAGAGTTTTGTGTGTGTGTTTTTTTTTTTCATTTAGAAAACGCACATTTTCATAACTGAATTGTTGTTTATAATAATAATATTTGTTTTCCATATATCTCATTTAGAGTTTCCTTTGAGATTAAATGTCGCATTTCCTGAAAAAAATAAAAGTTCTGTTCTGTTCTGAAATGTCGCATTTCCTGAATTGGATTGCCGCTTCAAACTGTGAACATTTTGTCGGCCTTTTCTTTTAATTCAGATTTCACTGTGGCAAACCTGGTCAGTCATTACTGGAAACAACAATATAACTGTGTAATTATTAGAACAGAACAAATATTGTATGCACATTACGCATATTACAGCTTAGCGTGATTCAAATTTTGAGACTTTCATACATGCGTGAAAAAATGAGTTAAATTAAGATACTAATAAGTATGTGTGAGAGTGCTGTGTGTTCATATATATACAATAAATTTAGTATATTTGTTTGTTTATCGCTTGTTTATTCAAGAACAACAACAACAACAACAACATTTATTAGCTTTTAAGCATACAATAGCTTTTTAGCCAAATGCATAATTAAACACAAGTGTGATGACATGGGTTATAATAATTATGATAATAAGGTTATTATTATGAAAATTATGTAAAGGAAGAAGTCAATAAAGATTTTAATGATACATAACATATTATATGTTCCTTTAACATCAATAATGGCAGTTGTTAATAAAATAATGAGACAAAGAGTACACTGTTCTGCATAATTACTTTCACTTTAACATTGATATAGAAAACAATGTATAATTAGATGATTTAACTTGTTTTTAAATTGTTCCGTAAACAATTCGCAATATATATATAAATTAAAACAACATATTTACGAAAATCAGTTTAAACAGGCAAAACAAAGTACATTTAATTTTTAATAAACTGTGCATGTTTACAGACATCGGTAACTGTTTAAAACAAAGTACATTAATTGCATAATTAACGGTACATAAATGACAATAATAATCGTTGATTTAAAGAGAAAAAACAACAAGTATATCTTTTCTTTAAGCATATTATACATTAAATATCTAAATTTCTAAGGGTCTCTTTAATATAACTATTTAAAAGTTTCATAAAATTCTGCATACTGGTACATGGTTTTAATGAAAAGTGTGTTGCAATGTATTTGGATCTTTCTGCTGAATAAAACGGACATTTAAGTTAAAAGTGATATTCGTCTTTTAAATCTTTAAGATTACAACATGCATATATTCTTTCGTTTCTGCTTATGTTATAATGTGTGCCAGTTTCAATCAACAACTTATGTGATGAAAGGCGTATTTTAGCTATGATATTTCTATGTGTTTTTTGTTTTCAATGACATCTAAATATCAGAGACCATTCAAATACAGGTTTGAGTTGAAATAAACGAAATAAAACAATAATAGTTCTTTCTAAACTAGTAATGAGGTTGATAAATCAAGATTAACATGTAATAATATCGTATGCATTTATTTCTTCGGCTTTCTCTTATTTAGTTCTCATTAATATGTTCTTTAAATAGGGGTCTCCATTAATGAAGACGGCGCTAATAATTTGTGGAAGGTGTAAGAAAATTTCTTTAGCGCGTTACAAACTGTATGTGTCAATTTTGCTAGTTCTTGAGAAACTGTGTGAGCGGGCTATGTTTTTGTAGGTGTTAATTATCTCATTCAATGCAGGTGAATGGTTGACTATGTATCATTGTGAACAAGAGTGACAACAAATAAAATAACAAATACATTTCGTTAAAAAAACGTATGACCAAATTTCTAAAAACACGTGTATAGTCTATCGAACTTGTAACAGATGTAACGAATATGTGTACTATGTGTAGTATTTTTATGAATATGTTTTATTTCTTATAACCATTTGGGAAGATCAAAGATTAAGTGGTGTGTAACCTATATTTGATTTCAAGTATTTTTATTGGGAAATTAAACAATGTGACGAGTAAAGATGAAGCATTACACAAACATGATGTAAAATAGTTATTTTTAAAAGATTAAGGTATATTTGATGTAGATTTGGGTATATTTGATGTAGATTTGGGTAGATTTGGGTAGATTTGGGTCGATTTGGGTAGATTTGGGTAGATTTGGGTAATTCGTGTCGCCGTATCAGGGCGAGACAAATAATTGCTGAGCGTGTGAACGATTGCCAAGTTTATCTTGATCCAAACATTATTAACAATTCCTTTAATTTAAAACTAATAAATGTGTGAAGCATCAGCAAAGAAACTCGATAAATGATAGTTAAATAGACAGCTTGACAATAAAGGTATACTTTACCACGAACGGCGAGGTTCACTTGGATGACAAACTAACCCTCAAACATGTGGTTGTTATTTGCGAACAATCGTTTTCCATACATTGATTTCGTGACTCAATTTCCGGTGTTAAAGGCTACACCTAACTAACATGCAAACTATTTTACGGCGTCATTCAGTCTGGACATTGACTGATAATTTATTATTATTATTGTCGTTTTGATTCACACATGTGTTGCATTTGATTGTTTATTGACTGATGTATTGTATTGTCGTTTTGATTCACAAATATGTTGCATTTTATTGTTTATTGACTGAACTAAGTGTTTTTTATTAAGTTCATTATGTCATTATTCTAAATTACACCTGAAACAGAGGGGTAACTTAAATTGTGTGATTACGCGTTAAGTTTAAAATTTGATAATAGTTACTGTATTATCGATAATTGGTAAACGTATTCACGAATTATAACGAATTTAAATTTATTATGTTCAGTATTGTTATCTGATATTGTTGTTGCTGTTCAAGTTAAAATCAATAGTTGGATTGTCTGTGCACACCAACCTTCTAGGGATTTGCGATATGAATGTACCGCTATTACGTTACTGTGTGGGTAATTATTTCATAATGATTGTGTAGTGTACAACCATTGAATGCAAAACAAGAACCTTTGTAAGATTGAAAATATCTTAGTGTGACTTATTACCCCGAGTGAATAAGTACGGCGTAATGGTATTTGGTGGAAGTTATATGCACTGGATAACAACTACTTACCAACTGTTTCTAATGTTCATGTTCGTTTGTTAATTAATGTTAGTCTTATAATAAGTTTGAATTGCAGTATATTTTATGTGATAACTACCACATGACGTTTGCTTTTGAGCTATCAAAATTCAGGAGAATTTTAATTTTAGAAAGGTGGGGCGATTGTAATGACCCACCCCACACCCATTATATGCTTAAATGCTTTATTGTTTACTGTTATACTTACGTGGAATGCAGTTTTCAAAGTTATACTACTAATGATTATGATGATGATGATGATAATTGCACTTACCTTGTTATTCGTGTAAGGCTTGCAATGTCCATTGTTTACATCCTTTTAACACAATAATCCATTTCATTTCCATGACTTATTCCGTAATACCACGAATTATTAACTGCACTAACAGAACTATTAGTATTATGTGTATTGTTTCCATTTCGATCCTGTTGTTTATTGACAAGCCATATGTATGCATTATTATGTAAATGTTATGCATAAATCTGACCTGTCATGGCCGCTATGACACAGAATTTGCCAGCATCATTGTGGATTCTGACAGCTCAGGCTGACGGATTCTGATTGGATGATTCCCAAGCTGTCAGAATCCTATTGGTTTATTGTTATTATGCTGGCAGGCTGTCATATGGTCATTGGTCAGTTAAGGTCACGTGGGCACTTTCCAGAAAGTATATAAGTGCGCTAGAATTTGAATTTGACAGCACAACTTCCATCTTGGTAGCTCCACTTGTCTGGGCAGTAAAGTGAGTAAAAACATCTTGGGTAACTAAAAATAACTTGTAACGTATTTCCGAGAAAGTGTCCACCAAACTTGTCTAATTTTGCAATAACATATTAAACCTACTAAATAAATATATTATTTAAACTGCCGACAGTCTTGTTGTAAGAATATAACTCACAAAGAAAACCAATAAACCCATCCTGACGGACGCCACAATTATTTTTTTTTTTTTTTTTTTCTTTCTTGATCCGCTTTACTGACACATAAAATGTTACAGGCAAATAATTTATTTCTTGGCTTCATCATCAGCGTATGACTTGATAAGGTCTGCGCGCTTCTGTGCAATCCTTTCATCGCGACGTTTGCGGGCTTCCTTGACCCTTGATCTACGGGCATCAGCGATGTCACTGAGCTGCTTGGATCTGATGTTCTCAGCCTTCCTCTTGTGGATGTACTCCATGAGGATACGCTTGTTCTTGAAGCCGTTACCCTTGGACTTCAGGTACAGCTCATGGTACAAATGCTTATCAATCTTCTTGGCCTCTCTGTATCGCTTGAGAAGCCGTCGCAGGACTCTCGTACGTCTCATCCAGAGGACCTTCTCTGGCATACGTGCGTTGGCAGTACCCTTCCTCTTGCCGTGACCCATGTGACGCCCCTTCCTTCGGGCAATCATGTTCTTACGAACACGAGCCCTGGAGTGTACAGCAACAGGCTTTCTGATGATGAGACCATCCTTAACAAGCTTGCGGATGTTTTGTCTTGAGTTGGCATTGGCAATTTCATTTGTTTCGTTAGGATCCAACCAGACCTTGTTTTTGCCACATTTAAGAACGGCCGCGGCGAGCCGTTTTTGCAACCGCAGTGTACTCATGGTTGCAGTTGCACGTTTAGTGGTGAAAGAGGAAGTTGGGCGAAATAATTGTGGCGTCCGTCAGGATGGGTTTATTGGTTTTCTTTGTGAGTTATATTCTTACAACAAGACTGTCGGCAGTTTAAATAATATATTTATTTAGTAGGTTTAATATGTTATTGCAAAATTAGACAAGTTTGGTGGACACTTTCTCGGAAATACGTTACAAGTTATTTTTAGTTACCCAAGATGTTTTTTACTCACTTTACTGCCCAGACAAGTGGAGCTACCAAGATGGAAGTTGTGCTGTCAAATTCAAATTCTAGCGCACTTATATACTTTCTGGAAAGTGCCCACGTGACCTTAACTGACCAATGACCATATGACAGCCTGCCAGCATAATAACAATAAACCAATAGGATTCTGACAGCTTGGGAATCATCCAATCAGAATCCGTCAGCCTGAGCTGTCAGAATCCACAATGATGCTGGCAAATTCTGTGTCATAGCGGCCATGACAGGTCAGATTTATGCATAACATTTACATAATAATGCATACATATGGCTTGTCAATAAACAACAGGATCGAAATGGAAACAATACACATAATACTAATAGTTCTGTTAGTGCAGTTAATAATTCGTGGTATTACGGAATAAGTCATGGAAATGAAATGGATTATTGTGTTAAAAGGATGTAAACAATGGACATTGCAAGCCTTACACGAATAACAAGGTAAGTGCAATTATCATCATCATCATCATAATCATTAGTAGTATAACTTTGGAAACTGCATTCCACGTAAGTATAACAGTAAACAATAAAGCATTTAAGCATATAATGGGTGTGGGGTGGGTCATTACAATATACTTTCTGTGCTTGTCAGTTTTTTATGTGCTTATGTGTACTTGTCAGTTTTTTATGTGCTTATGTGTACTTGCTGTGCTTGTCAGTTTTATATGTGCTTATGTGTACTTGCAACCTTTTATTTGTGAGGAAGCTGCTGACCAGTTCACTTCGAATCTGATTCGATCTGATACTTCGCTTTTACCAACTTTCTTAGCTCATTTTGTGTTTCGTTTCTTCTTAGTTTTTAAGCTCGCAATTTGTTACGGCAGTTTTTTTTAGATCTACTTATAGATCAAGATCAGTGGCTTTATGCACAATATTTCTTTAAATAACATGAAAACTAGTAGAATGTAATACTGTGATTTCATTAACTTATTAGCATTCAAATCATATCTATTAACTTAATTTTGCTATATTTTATTTCCATATTGTAGCTGTTTTATATATGTAGTGATTTAAGGTCTATTCCAACAGCCTTGCTGTTGAGCTAGCTTTTCAGCGACGCGGTTAGAGTGTCTGACTACCACTCTGGAGGTCGTGGGTTCGATCCCCCATTGAAGCTCCGTATTTTTACAATAATGGCGACGAGGCAAACACGAACTGTGATTCAGAACGTGGGTGTGAGCTGTATAAAATGGCTTCAAGGAGCCGCTTATGAAGCGGTCGACACTATAATATAGCAAAAAGTGTCATATGACATGCTGTAGCCGGCATGTCTGGCCTTGTAACATTAAGAGGGGGAAGAGTGTAGTGATTTAAGGTCATTTCCAACAGACTTGCTGTTGAGCTAGCTTTTCAGCGACGCGGTTAGAGTGTCTGACTACCACTCTGGAGGTCGTGGGTTCGATCCCCCATTGAAGCTCCGTATTTTTACAATATTTGTTACATTTATACACATGTTTATATAGTCGGTTCAAAAGCCTTAATGGCTTATGTTGTCTATTTATGTCTTGCCGACTCAAAATAAATCTTATCTTATTGTGTGTTCTTCGATCCCTCCGTTTGTTTGTTTCCATATCATAAACGTCGGGATACAAAAAAATATTGAAGGAACACCGTCCTAAAATCATGAAGGAACACCGTCTTAAAATCCTTATCATAGACGTCGGGAAAAAATGTTATTGAAGGAAAACCGGCAAAAATCCGTCACATCCCAACTAACCTCACATTAAACCCAGTAAGCTTCAGTTAACGCATGTCCCCCTGATAATATACGTTTTTCCCCACCGAAACCATACACGCCCCTAATGGGATACTGATACAATTAAGGTAGTAATTTACTGTATCTATTCAATATTGCAGTAAACTTTCGTAATTAATTGGAATCACTAAAATTCATGTTCCCCTTCCACTGGAAGTTCCAGCCGATGTTCTGATTAAGTTGAGACTTTTTTAGTCAACTAGACATCTTTGTTTTTACTCGTTTTTGTTTGTTACCGCACAAAATAATGTAACATATGATCGCTGTATTGTTCTAGTTGATGTCAACCATACTGTTACCAATGTTGGAATAAAACAAAGATCTATAAATTGATAGGGCTTTGAAAAAAAGTAGCCCTGTCACTCTACGTCACAGTCTTTCTGGTTCATGTAGTTCTTTCGGTTCATTTTTTACTTTCGGCCCGGATTGTAACAATGTAAACAATGGCTCAAGTTAAAGAAACAATTAACATTTTAGTCAATATATTACAGCTAAATGGATTTTCTAAATGCAAACCAGAGTATTTTAGGCTTGCCAAATTCGACAACAATGAGACGGTAAAAATATTTTCAAATTTTAAGCTTAAGTTCAAAATTAGACAATTTTAGGGGAATTGCTAAATCACCGGATATTTGGTTTCGGATGACATACGAAGACTTGACAGTAATACAGATAATCGATAGACAATATTGTGTCTTAAAATTGTCATGATCATTTTTATGCCCCTGAAGGTGGTCATAAAGTGATTGCATTTCCGTCTTTCTGTCTGTCTGTCCGCCTTACCTTTGCGTTTAGGTTTCGAAAAATGCTCATAACTTCTATGTCGCTTCAGATGTAACTTTCATATTTGGTACAGTCAAGTTACCATTACCAGATCAGAACTGAGAAGTGTAATTAAGTTGTTCTAGTGAAAAGCAATAAATGTTTTGAGACTTCTTTTACAATAGTTTGCTTAAATCTTACCTTTGCTTACTGATTCAGCACATAGTCTTATTTTTAAACGCAGGAAAATGTATTTGTGATACCTTTTTTTCGCCGCAGAATTCATGCATTAACGGATCAGTTGTAGCCATAACGGATCACATGACTAAAACCACTCAGGGGGGCATCTAACACGCTATTTGATCTGTCGAAACATGAAATGTGTTGTTTAGTTAACAATGACCAAGTTACATTGCCAGTTATAAATTATATTCATTTTTGTGTTATTAATCGTTGTCTATATGTGATTTTGTATCCAGGGTTATTGTGTGAATTATCTGTTGAAAATCCTAAAAAGATCGAAAAGATATGGGCATCTTATAAACCATGTAAAAGTTAATTGTTTGAATCATATCTAATCATCGATATTGAACATGGAACATAAATAAAACATTAAGATTGAGATCATTTATTGTAAGAATCAATAGAATTTGCATATATTTTAATACGCATATATCACGCTTGATCCGTTATTGCCCTAATTTTTCATTTCATTTAAGGTGCTGCAAAATCTTAAACACAAATCAAAACTGAAATGGACTTTTGCAGGCAGACAGACTACTAAATGGCCTTTAAATTAATGCGTAAACTTGTTACTTTCCAACGGGGTTATAGCATGTGGCCACGAAAAATGTTCAACCTTGATTTGGAAACGAGACGGAAGTCAACAAAGTCGTATATACATGTCAGCAAAACATACCGAAATGTTTGACAAAGAGTAGCTCCGATTACGACTTAGTCATTGCGTTTTATAGAACAGGCTTTGAAGATGCCGTGTGCAAAATATCATCTAAAAATGTCAACTATTAAATGCGCTATTGGTAATGGTAACTTGACTGTATGCATGCGTATATGGACAAGGCTTTTCCATACGCACACAAATTTTGACCCCCTTGACCTTGAACTTAGGGTCCGCGTTAAGGTTTCAAAATCTGTATTTATGTTTCGAAAAAGCGTTTTTCGGGGGCATATGTCTTCCTATGGAGACAGCTCTTGTTCTATTGTTAAATTCACATGTTAAATAGTTTTGATGTACACAAAATAACTATTGTGATAAATTGAATAAATATTGGTGTTAATTTTTTCTGGGTAGCTTGGATACATGCTTTAAAATTGGTGATCCACCAGTTTCAGTTACCTTTTTAATTTGGTGTTTACTCGTTTATATGTGCTCTTATTAATGGTGGACAAACCAGTTATCGAACACCTTAGAAATTTTGTTATAATTCAATAACAAAAACATTTTGTTTTAACAAATGACTAACAGTTCAATAATTTAATAACTTAATATATGTTAAGTTTTCCAGCAAATATACTTCAAGAATTCATAACAATGATTACGTGATTATTGTCACCTCCAGCAGACAAAATAAAATTGCAACCAATGTAAACATGACCTATTACCGGACAGTTCATAAATACTACTCCAGTATATACAAAGTCACATGACAATCACGTGACCCGGACTCGGCGAAAAAGTCTGCATCTGCTGCAATCAAAATTGCAAACGGATCGGGAAATATGCTTTTTGGTGTGTAAATGCACGTTTTGATAAATGCATTCAAAAAGAAATAGCAAAAAACAAATAAACCTGTGTAAATAACAATAAATGCATTCCTTTAACCTGTTTTTGGCGCATTTGTTTCAAGCTAAGTAGGCAAGTAGGTCATGGACTTCATGTACGACCATTTGTTTATCGATGTGACGTCATGCGCACTTTTGCGCATGCGCTTGCAGAACCAAAACAAAACGTCCTATAATAGGTGCTGTTCGATAACAGTTACTTATACAATAGTTCTTTTTGCACTGAATGATCTTCATTATTAAGTTTATTCACGAGCTCAATTATTAAACATACTTAAAACAATTCAGTACTGAGAAATATTTTTATGTGTTTTTATCAATTACTTTTTCAACAATTTCCAGGATACACTGAACATTTTAAAAATGCTTACTGATTAGTGGTAGTAATAAATAATCCTTAATTTCATTAAAGTGTTGTTCTAGCATAATATAAGAAAAATGAAAAAATATAATCAATGCTTTAAGCATAATGTATATTCTAATAGTGCCTCTGTCATTAATTTTTTTTAAAAGTGCCTCTGTCATTAAATTTTTTCAGACATGGCAAATGAGTACAGTTAAGACCATTATAATTTACAGTCCAGACTGTCCCCCAAAGAGGAAAAATTTACAGGCCAGTTTTAAATTTTACTGGCATTAATTACTGTAAACGTATAGAAATCTGTCGGTATGAAATTTTGTGGTTTAATAACAACCAACTAGTTTGTTGACACGTAATTTCGTGGATTTCAAATTTTCGGGGAAGACTGACCGTCATAATAATTAAATAACTTGGCATAATCTTCTAATCTGTGTTTACAGCAAGACTTGAGGTTAATGTGCATGTTAGCATAAAAGTGTTGCCGATAATTGTCGATAAGAGCGATGAAGCGGCGCACTTGTGGGTCCCCGCTCACTAATTGCCTTCAATGTTGTTTTGACAATATTTGCAATTCTCAGAGCAATCTGTCCCCTAGTAGACAATTGAGTAATAAGGTCCCCAAAATACAAGTGTGAAAACCGTTTTGGCTCTTTTAACTTTAATTGGCACTAGTTGACATATGTTATAAATCTACAAACTTTTAATTTGATGACGTCATGTAAAGAGAACAATCGTTGATGTACAGTTTAAATACCCTGCTTGATTTAACACTTATTATTACCCAAACGCTTATCAAGAAAACAACATATTGTATTAACTAGCATATCTCAATCAAACATTGTCTCTTTCAAAATGGTTGAAAATGGGAACAGTACAGACACGTTCTCCTACTATAGCAGGATTGCTTGACCCTGCAAAGGCTCTGTCTACGACTGAAGCATTATTGACACAGGCTGCTAACGATTTAGTGGAAGAAATGGCCAATGGCCGTAAACGGAAGCGTGGGGAGTACAGTACCTACAGGGACGAAACCAGGACAAAAAATGCGTCTTAGTTCAAACATATATAATTTACGTCTAATGGGTGGAAAATAACAACAACATTTTCATTTCAGATATATTTTAATTAGTCAAGATATAGTGTAATGTGACCTACTGAAGTGAAGTAACTCACTCTGGATCAGCAGACGATTTATTTCATCCGAGATAGCCGATGTATCACGATTGTGAAGTAACTATCACAAATCAAAGCGCTGAAGGCACTGAATTTGTTCGCTATTGCGTCATCTTAGAAGCAACTCAGTTTTCAAATTATGTTATAGCTTTTTATATCGCAAGTTTGAAATGAACACAACCCATTCAAATTTAAAGAGTGTGGTCGAGATGTGTGTGACTGTTTATCCTCATATTTATGTTATATAGATAATTTAGACAAAATAACATCAATATGTCTTTTTTTTCACAATTGGTCGCTGCACTGGCAACCATCTTCAGAATTGTGGTTGCCTTGCTAAAGAATAACAAGCCTATAATCATGTACATGTTGTGATATGTGTATCTAATACTTTATCTATTTTCTTTAAATTATTGAGAAACAATTTTGCCCACATGACAGACTTTAAATGCAGCATTAAGCCCCGTTTTCCCTGAAAGCAGCCAATATGTACAGATTTCAATGATAAACTTACCAATGTCATCGCACAAGCTGTTATAAACACTAGACTGGCCAATATGTCCCACAAGCTCCTATTGTTTACATAATTACAGGCTGTCGTCTGCTGCAGTGTACCAGTTTAGTATAAACAGAAACGCATTTGTCGTCTGCTAAATTTGACTGGAGTTATCCACACAGGCAGTCAAATTTTACGGGTTACGGGCCCTACCGTAGCTAAGGCATTCTGATTTGCAAAATTGCGTCTGCATTATTTGTGAGCTGTGCTCACAAATAAAAACAAATAACTGACGACAAAAGAAAATGTCGGACATGACATTCCGAAATGACCGATTTCGGATTTAAAATGTATAAATAAACGTTGGTATTTAAATTTGTGGTTCAGCGGACCAACAAAATCCACGAAAATTCGTACCACACAAATTTAATGGTTTTACAGTATTGTGTGTTTTAATCAAGAGGGTGATATGGCATGGCAAAGTTAATTCAAAAGGGGCATTTTATGGCGCGGTTAAGTAAGTTTCTATTGGAATATATAATTTTTCTGTCTCTTAAACAATTCTCAATCATTTAAAAACACCTTTTAATTAATCCATACTAATTAAATGACATTAATTCAATAGTTATTTGTAATTTTTCACAGCGAATCATAAGAGTTAAGTATTATGTGACAACTTTATGCGCTATTTTGACTTTCAAAGTCATTCTCTAAATTTACCAATTTTCCATTGTAATAACAGTAGTGACAAATGTTGATGAAAATGATCTTATCATGTCCGTAAATATCAGGAACCGATAACTAAGAGGGTTTCAATCTTTTGTGTGTAAAATAAATTTTTATTATAAATGGTATACCACTCCCAGCACTCGGATATCATTTGTACTTGTAATAAATGAAATTTAACATGGAACTGTTAAATTTAATAGCAACAGAAATGGGTAATTCACAGAAGGTGTAAATTAAAAAATGTGCATTCTTTTTCTTCTAACTTTTAACCTGATGTGAGTGCTCTTTTTAATATATATATTTTCATAGAATAAACATTTTGTCAAACAAAATATTGTGTGTCAAGATGCACAGTGTATAGTCCTCGGGGTTACTGAAACTGGTTCCATTCGCAATTTATCATCAAAAGACAGGTATGTCAAATTGCATTCTTATTTTGTAGTGTGGTATTAAGTTTTGTTTAGATTTAACTTGGTAATTTTTTTTTAACTCACATGACCTGATTTGAACGTGTCCTAGATATTATCAAGATAAACCTTCTGACCAGGTTTCATCGAGATTGGATGTAAAATGAGAACGCTTACAAGAAAATTTTAAGAAATGATAGTTTTTGGACCCAAATGAACTGAATTCAAACACTGCCTAGATATTGTTGAGATAAACATTCAGACCAAGTTTCATTAAAATTGGATAAGAAATGATACCTCTATAGTGTTTACAAGGATTTTCTAAATTTGACCAGTTGACTTTGGACGCACATGACCCAGATTAATGAGATTTGTGCTCAGGTGAGCTAAAAAAGCTTGGCAAAATTTTCCATTTGAACAACTATGTCCACAAAATAAAAACTAGAAATGGCGCGGCAGAGGCTGAATGGTATCCCAACACCGCATGTTTGACCCAGGGGGCATCCCAGGGTTGGTAATGGGGCCTTGCATAGTTGAGATTGACCGTATTGTCATAAGAGACGTTCTGTATCAATTGGAAGTGAATCAGTGTAGAAATGAAGAAGTTAATGTAAAATAACATAAAACAAGAGATGTGTTTGTCAGAAACACAATGCCCCCTCCTGCGCCGCTTTGATTTATTAAAAAAAAAACATTTGGCAGATTCATTACTGTACCTCCCTTTAAAGCTTATTACTTCCCTTGGATTAGTTTTTTTTACCTTTGACCTTGAAGGATGACCTTGACCTTTCACCACTCAAAATGTGCAGCTCCATGAGATACACATGCATGCCAAATATCAAATTGCTATCTTCAGTACCGGTATTGAAAAAGTTATGGCCAATGCACCATACCAGGGCATAAAAATGAGTGAAAATCTATGACCCAGCCCCACCCCAACCCCCATAACTTTTGAACCAGGGGTCAGATCAAAATTCCAAATAATGCAGGGTCGCACATATGCTCATAGCTACCATGTGTGTAAGTTTCAAGGTTCTAGTGCTTATAGTGTAGGAGGAGATAGTGGCCAGGACGGATGGACGGACAGACAGACGGACGGCAGGGAGATAACCACAATATCCCCACGCTTTTCAAAAAGCGTGGGGATAATTAAAATAGCCCATTTTATATAATACATGTACTTTCAAAGAGTCTTAGGGTCACCAAAATCTGATTGTCAATGATATATTTAGCCAGTCTGGGCTTTCCACAGGCCATTGAATGGCACCTCGCTTGGGTGCTTGAAAATTTTAAGTTTAGGCAATTAGCAATTCTGGAAACATTGTGCAAAGTTTGCAAACGCCTTTGGTCTCATTTATCAATTTGTTGGCAGGCTAAACAGTTTCTGGATAGTTTTGGGGCAAATGAACAAGATCAATTCTGTTGGCAGTAACCTGACACTTGCATTTTATATATCCAGATACGCTTAAATATGCGTCTTTGTTTTATTGCCCAGTATACATGTAAAAGCACCAAACATGCATCGCACTGTGTATTATAAAACCAAAAATTAAAATAAGCATGTGTCATCTGTCAAAACCATGATTTTGTAGGTCAGTATTCATATTGAAGTAGCTTACACAGTTAAATTTAATAGATGATATTGGGAACGGAACTAATTGTTTGAAAATAATGCTCTTTATCTTCATAAGAATTGCTAGAATACAAATGAGAACCAAACAAACATACTCATGGCATAAAATAATTTTGACCATTTAAATACAAACAATGATGGTTTATTTAAAAACAAATACTCTCACTTTCTCCCTATTTAAAAAAAAACTACTTGTACATGTTACATGAAATCTAATTAAAATTCAGTTGTTGCTTGGTAATTGTTATAGAATATGAACCCACCATGATGCATGCACATGGCAGCAGGCGAATTCCAGATCTTGAGTGTAAATAATTTCTCCCAAATTGAAATCTAGTTCATCAAATCCTTAAAAAGTAACATTTGCCAAAATTAATTTCTGTAAATTCAGAAAATTGGCAAACATTTGCGTTAATTAAATTCTTCAGCACTTTTATTGTCCATATGTACCAAAATTTGCCTTTAAAATTTAAAAGTGGAACTAATGATTATCATGGATTATCAGGTAGTAAATACAGATGATAAACTCATAAGTATACGGTTGTACAGAAAATCGACGTTTTTACGGATGTATTGGGACTCAATCTAATTTGAATAATACCTATCTATGCAGGTAAGGGTTAAAACAAAGTCAAATTTAATAATGACTTTATAGCTGTTTTTTCGAGATTAACAACACACCTAATAGCATAATTAGACACGATAACAATTAAATAAACTTTGAGTGGGCGAACTTCTCCCTTACCCTAATGGCCCTAGGGCGTCTAAAAAAAAGCATGTGGAAACCTCTGCAAGTTTAAGGCATTGTCTTTAGCTCACCCTAACCTTCAAACTGACTTTCTTATTATTGTGGTTTTGCACTCTCTTCTGTTCATCTTCTGTCACTACTTTGATGATTACCAAACAAGAATGTTCATGTTCAGTAAGTTGTCCTGCCCCAAAGTGCTTCATTTCATTCTTGAAGCCATGGCAGCCTTGAGTATAACACAATTAAAAGGAAACAGCAAACCCTTGAAAAAAAACTAGATGGATTTTAAATAATATTAGAGCTACTTGAGTATATTATGTTCATTGGGTTACACCAATTGATGATCTTAAAATAATTTTTATTCATAAGAGAAACATGGAATCTCAATGTTAAGCATTTTTATCATTATTATTAGATGATTGAGGCTCATAGTGTCTCCTGGTCTGAATCCATTCAGTAAACCTTGTAATGATAACCATTAACTATTCCCTTTGTTAACCTTTTCCAGATAACTTCAAGTCAGTTTGATTTCTTTAAAAGCTAACAAATGGCCGCTAGATGACAGGTATGTTTTCCTTACATAGCTTAGCCTACACATTTTTATCTGAAAGCACTTGCATGAATTGGAAATCCTTGGATACAATTCACCATATCTAACTCAGGTGAGCGAACTAGAGCCATCTTGGCTGTCATGCTTGTCACCATTTACTTAATACTAATTAAATAATACTAATTTGTTTCACAATCATTCTGTTGCAGGTAGAGCAATTTTGGAACATGCTATTTGAAATGACCCTATTTCTACAATATGGACAGTCATCGACCTCCCCGTATTATACACTTAGAGAGTGTAGTAAAGGTATGATTATATTAGTCGTGTTCTGAGAAAACTAGGCATAATGCATGTGCGTAAAGTTTTGTCCCAGATTAGCCTGTGCAGTCCGCACAGGCTTATCAGGGACAACACTTTCCGCTTTAATGGTATTTTTCGTTTAATGGAAGTCTCTTCTACAAGAAAATCCAGTTAAGGCAGAAAGTGTCATCCCTGATTAGCCTGTGCAGCCTGCACAGGTTAATCTGGGATGACACTTTACGCACATACATTAAGCCCTTTTTTCTCAGAACGCGTCTCATATTTTATACTGGTAATCTACAATATGTACCGGTGCTGAAAAATAGTATTTTCTTTCTGTTGCATATAGATTGTGTATTTCCATGAATTAAAAAAGCATATGCATTATAAAATATATAGATATGTATTTATTAAAATAAAAATATTTTACTGTATGTTATGTATTGGTATAAACAATTTTCAGATGTAAAAGTAAGATTAACAAAAAGGTCCCTGCAGGATATGGGATACCTGTCACCCCAATTTTCTAGTCTTCCAGCTGATATGACCTGTGGAAGTCGAGAACTGTTGTTGGCATTTGCTTGGGTCTTGACTACACAAAGGGTCATGGATCACATCATGGAATTTTCTGTGTCACCCCTGGAGAAATGTTTCCCATCATCAACAGGGGTATGACAGTGTCTTTTTTTTAAGGGGCCTTTTCACGTTTTGGTAAATTGACAAATTAAAAAAAATGTTTCAGATTCGCAAATTTTCGTTGTAGTAATGATATTTCTGAGGAAACAGTAATACTGAACATTGACCATGCTCTAAAATATCCATTATAATTATGCATCTTTTGACGATTTAAAAACCTGAAAATTATAAAGTGTTGCAACGCAAAACGATTGATAATTTGTAGTTCTGTTGTTGCAGTTATATTTTGTAATACTACGAGGATTGCTAAAAATACATCAATCATTGCATCAGCATGGATGGCCGAGTGGTCTAAGCAATACACTTTTACTTCAGGGTTTAGTGGTTCGAGCCCAGTTGAGGGTTACTTTTTTTCTTTCTTTTTTTTTTTTTTTAATGGAGCTTTTTAGATCCAATTTTTACATTTATCAATATAAAGCATTGAATGAAAAACTTCAATACATGCCAAAGTCTGCGAAAAGGCCCGAAAAGGCCCCTTGAAGTGTTTTTTTGTGTGCGTGTGTGTTGGCATTTGTTTGGAAGCTGCCTACTAAACCATAAGAGCCTCACTCAGAAAAATGGGGCTCAATGGATGTGTGAAAAGTGTTGTCCCAGATTAGCCTGTGAGGCTGCACAGGCTAAACAAGACAACACTTTCTGCCTAAACTGGATTTTTTACTTATGTGAAACTCCCTTTTAACAACTTATACCATTAAAGTGTTAAGTGTCATCCTTGATTAACCTACGCAGACTGCACAGCCTAATCTGGGACAACACTATGGGCATATGCATTAAAACCCATTTTCCTAGAGCAAGGCTGATTCGTTTGGACGCTGCAAATTAAACTATAATTATTACTTTTGCATTCATATCAAACCGATCAGTCTGAAACTGTTATATCATAAAAAACTAAGACAAGTATTTAACAGTTTTAGTTCTTGTTGTCACATGATTAACATATCAAAGTCAGTACAAAATTTCAAGCAATAAAACCACTCAGTAATAAAACAGTGGCGGGATGTAGACTTTTTTGGTCATATTAACTGTAAATTGAAAATAGATTCCTACAGTTTTTATAAAGAGTATTTATATGTTTTATGCAATTTTAGTATTAAATAGGTGGCATATTAATATGCATTAAACAAGAGATTGTACCATTTCTTCTGCTTTACATAATGTGGTGAAATATATTTATATATGCACCTGGGTCTGCGAATATGGGGCTTTATGCATAGGCGTCACTGGCTAATCAAGCACACTGCTATAAATGTATTTTCCATTTAAAGGAAGACAGTTTCTAGCAAAAATCCAGATAAGGCATAGCGTCTTTCCAGATTAGCTTATGCAAACTGCACAGGCTAATCTGGGACAACGCTTTGCGCACATGCATTAAGCCCTGTTTTGACAGAGCTTGGCTGAAGCAAATTTGCTATTGATGATGAAAAATAGTTTTTTGCCTAGGATATTTTACTTCTCTTATACTTCATTTTTTTTAATAAAGCAGGCTATTTTTATATCCCCAGGCACAGAAATCCAGAGACAGAAGAATGCCGGATCATTTGTCTGTGTGCAAGAGGCTTCAGAGACATCAGCTTCTGAATGGCAAACTGCACTTGACACTCAAACACATGTTTGCCCTGCATAGAGAGAGCTGTAGGCTTCAACACAAGGTATGCCAACCTGTAAAATCCACCCCCAATGTCTGACTAGCGAATGCTTGAGTCTGACTAGAAAATATGTCCATTTGATGCTGGGTGTGGTTCTATTTGATGTGTGTGAGCACACTGGGTCTATGATGTCAGATCCAATGTGAACTCACACGGTTACTATTTCAGGTGCATACATGTACAGAGGGCGTGTCTGTTACCCCTGTCCTGCCCCACCTGAGACCAGGGGAAGTGTACCTGCTTCAACACCCCCAACATCTTAATACAGCAAGTACTCAGTGTTAATGGTCAACATTGGCCTGGGCCCATGTTTGCATCAGTCCTGTATGGGATAACTTGAATGAATGGCCTACATTGGCCTGGGCCCATGTTTGCATCAGTCCTGTATGGGATAACTTGAATGAATGGCCTACATTGGCCTGGGCCCATGTTTGCATCAGTCCTGTATGGGATAACTTGAATGAATGGCCTACATTGGCCTGGGCCCATGTTTGCATCAGTCCTGTATGGGATAACTTGAATGAATGGCCTACATTGGCCTGGGCCCATGTTTGCATCAGTCCTGTATGGGATAACTTGAATGAATGGCCTACATTTGCCTGGGCCCATGTTTGCATCAGTCCTGTATGGGATAACTTGAATGAATGGCCTACATTGGCCTGGGCCCATGTTTGCATCAGTCCTGTATGGGATAACTTGAATGAATGGCCTACATTGGCCTGGACCCATGTTTGCATCAGTCCTGTATGGGATAACTTGAATGAATGGCCTAAATTGGCCTGGGTCCATGTTTGCATCAGTCCTGTATGGGATAACTTGAATGAATGGCCTACATTGGCCTGGGCCCATGTTTGCATCAGTCCTGTATGGGATAACTTGAATGAATGGCCTACATTGGCCTGGGCCCATGTTTGCATCAGTCATGTATGGGATAACTTGAATGAATGGCCTACATTGGCCTGGGCCCATGTTTGCATCAGTCCTGTATGGGATAACTTGAATGAATGGTCTACATTGGCCTGGGCCCATGTTTGCATCAGTCCTGTATGGGATAACTTGAATGAATGGCCTACATTGGCCTGGGCCCATGTTTGCATCAGTCCTGTATGGGATAACTTGAATGAATGGCCTACATTGGCCTGGGCCTTTGTGTTCATAAAGCCTTAAAAGAATAACTTAAGTTAATTAAATTGATCATCAATTAGTTAAGAACACATTTCAAATTAAAATAAAACAGATAACAGATTTGTTTAAGACTTATAAAATACAATGTAGTATGTTTTGATGATTTATTGGAAAAGTGTATATATTCCTCACAAACTATGATGGGGGAAATAAGGTAAAAATGTATGAGTGGTTCACTGGGAAAATGGGGTTTAAGGGTGGTGCATAAAATATCATCCCAGATTAGCCTGTGCAGTCTGCACAGGCTGATCAGGGACAACGCTTAATGCTTTTATGGTATTGTTTCCTTTAAAAAAAGGCATTTTAATGAAAATCCAGTTTAGGAGGAAAGTGTCGTCCCTGATTAGCCTGTGCTGACTGTACATGCAAATCTGGACAAAACTTAACAAAAATGCATAAAGCACAGTTTAGCCAGAGTAAGGCTCAGATGTTTAAAGAATCACTAGTATGCATATTAAACAGGTATTTCTTTCATCAATGTCAGTTTATGTCATCTTCAATTGTTATTTATATGTTTGTAGATGCTCGAAGCTTTTGAAAAAGAGATCAAAATGTTGAACTGTGTGATATTGTGGCAAGAACATGAACATAATTTCTGGAAATGGATGGTAAGGAATTATGGTAAAGACTTTAACCTTGTTTTGTAAATGTTCTCATTATTAAATGTGTATAACTAATTTTATTCATTTAAGATCATGACTTTTTGTCATGTTTTGATCATGTGCTATACAATTTCTCAATTTGTACATGCTTTCAAGAATATTAAAAATAGTTACTCAGTCTTTCACTGACTGAGATACTATGCATGTGCAATAAAAATCAGAGACTTTTTCACCTAGTTATTATTATAATAATTACTAGGGGAATGCAATGTTAAATAGAAAAATAAAGCAATTTCATGGAATTTATATCCCCGCCAAATAGAGATATATCCCTGAAAACTTTTGTGACAGACAGACGGACCTAAAACAACAATTCTTTATCCTTCCGCCTTTGGCGGGGGATAAATAGAGCCATACCCTGTGAAAACTGGTTTAATGCAAGTGCGTAAAGTGACGCTCCAGATCAGGGACAACACTTTCCGTGTAAAATGGGTTTTCACTAAGAAGAGGCTTCCTTTTAATGAAAAGTACCATAACGCAGAAAGGGTTGTCTCTGATTACACTGTATGCACATGTCACTGACTATACTTTATGCACAAGCATGCATCACCATTTATCCACGATGGGGTTATTCAATAGTTGTTTCCATTTAGGAGAGTGTGTTAGCGCTGAAGTTGCAAGAGCAGGCCCAGGCCAGTAGGGCCTCTCTAGTTCACTACAACATCAGCTGTTCGGACCTTCCAAATCTAGCTCAGACGAGGCGTCAGTTAGAGACTTGTATCCTGCAGCTGGAACCAGTTATCTCTCACCTGGAAGACCTCTGGTTTAGTAAGGTACTTGCAATAGTGACAGGTACACCGCAGCAGTGCCTTCCCCAGGAATTTTTTCAGGCGCCCCGGGGCCGATCGGGGGTGGGTTCGGGGTGTCCCCTCCCGAGGTTTTTTTTTTTTATTTAACGTGTCAATTCACGTTCTGTGGTGCGTTATAACTCAAAGAAAAACAGCGTCAAAAGACGTCATTTGGTGCGCTATGACTCTTCAAAAAAATCTCCCAGTCATTTAAAAATATATTTTTCTATATTGTTTAATTGTTTTAAAACTTCCGCACAGATAGTAAAATCCCGACTCGAACGATTCCCCAATACATCCGTTTCAACCCGACTCTATTACTGTATACTTACTATTTTTCAAGTTTCTATTTATTACCCGATAATCCCGTTTATTCCGTTTTTATCAATCTCTTTCTGGTAAATATTCACGATAAAAGCTTTCAGTTATTTCTTTAACACAAACCTTGCCATTTTTTAAGTGACTATTTATAGATGATTTGATGAAATATTGCCTCTGAATATGCGTCAATCCCCTGACCTGTTGTGGGCTTGTTAAAACGCTCAATACACGCCATTTGTATGCAATAGACGCGACGTTGTACATGCTGCATAATTTTCGCGCTCTTTTTAATTGAGAAAAAGATTCGACACAAAATAAATTTGCACTGCTAATTTGAAGCAAAAATATTTAACCTTGCGGTAACATTTACATTCGGAAGTGTGTTTCGGATTAAAAATGCGTTAACATCGACTTACGGGAATGGGTTTCGGATTACAAATCTAATCAGTCCCATTTGAGATTTCAACAAATATTAACCGTTGCGTTATAAATTCAACGATAATTTGTTTAAACACTTTACGAGTCGAATAAATGTTTTGACGGAATTATGCATGAAATTCACGTTGTCCACGAGGATAACGGCCGGTTGCCATCATCAGTCTTCTAACTATCGATTATTGGACGAAACATTTGCAAGTGTGCGTAATTAATTCAACGAAAATTTGTTAAAGCGCATTACGTGTCGAATAAATGTCAGAAAAACGAGGTGAATCAGTTCTATAAATGGACATGTTGAAATATACATGTACTGGAATTAAATAAATCGTTATCACATAATTGTAACCGGGAGTCATTTGCACAACTTACTCGCTATAATAATTAATTGTTTACCACTTGCAATTAATTTCTCGTATTAATTATGAGTCATAGGTAACACTTGTTTACAGTAAAAAGGTGTGATGATGATGCCCGAAACCGTCTTTAATGTTCTGTACTGTACTAATTACCGGTTTTATATTACTCAAATGGTACAACTTCTTGCTAATCAAGCTGCGATAAACTCTTACTTCATGCCCGACGTCAATCAAAAATAATGGTCGATAGTTAACCCCGCCCTCATAAGCATTCGCGTAACCGATTGGACGATGAACTTCATAGTTTGACGACTGGAAAGTTACCAGATACATCATTGTCAGCATTTAAATGACCGTGTAATGTGGCTAAAATAATCGATACGCGCGTCATGCTATTCTCTTATCAGTGGATTATCCATTACCCCATGTGGTGTTTATGGCGATTACTTGTGAAAGTAGGTACCGAGTGCTCTTTTAAAACAGGGAATATTGATACACTGATAGGGAAACCTTGATTTTTTTGGACAATCTACACTTTCTTTTACTGAAGAATACACTGATCGGAAAATTTCAGGCGCCCCGGGGACTCTGATTTCGAAATTCAAGCGCCCCGGCAAGGGGCGCTTAAATGGCCTGGGGAAGACCCTGGTACACCGGCTAGGTGTTACATGACTTGACACAACCTGTTAAGGACTCTTGTCACTTATTAATGGTTATCCTCCTGTAATATCCAGTCACTTAAAGCTGTTTTCCCTGTTGTTAAATGGACCCATAAAGAACAAATAACATGCCGTTGCATTCTGTTCTTAACAGAAACCCTACCCAATCATTTGAAGCCGTTTTTACAGTTTTTAGAAGCAACCATAAAAGACTCATTAAAATAATGTTTCTATCTGTGATTTACTGAAACGACAAAGAATTATTTTAAGCTTTTTAACCAGTGTTTGATGGTGGGACATGTGCAAGACCAGCCACATAATGCTACATTGTGTCTTTTGAGGGAAACTATATTAGCCTGTTCTGGGAAAACTGGTCTTAGTTCATGTGAAACAAGCAAATTCATTGAATTGATATCCCCCGCCATATAAATTTTGTTTATGGATGGGTGTAGACCTATGACCTCAATGTGTGACCTTGACCTTAGCCACTAGGAGTATGGGTGTTGAATGTAAAGCAACCCCAGATGATAGAGAACAACTATAGCAAGTTCATGGCATAGTAAAGGAATGACTAAATAATGAATAATTGATCAAACTTGTGACCTTTGACCTCAATATGTGACCTTGACCTTAGCCCCTTGGATTATGGATGTTGAATGTAAAGCACCCTAGATGATTGAGAACAACTATGGCAAGTTTCATGGCTCAGGCTCATGTGTTAATGGAGATAAAGCTGTAAGCTTATATTAAAAAGCATTTTCTCAAGATACAAAGGGCCATAACTCCGTTATTTATAGATGGTGTACAATGCCATTTGGCGTGCATCATGCTGTTAGCCATATATATACGCATACCAAGTTTCAGTGAAATCTGCCAAAGCTTTTCCAAGATATGGCTCCGGACGGACAGAAGGACGGATGGAAAGACGGACGGACGGACAACACCAAAACAATATCCCTCCGCCTATGGCGGGGGAAAAAAAGTATTGTCCCAGATTTAGCCTGTGCAGTCTAATCAGGGATGACACTTTCCATCTAAATTGGATTTACATTAAGCAGAAACATCTTTAAAAAAAAAAAAAATCATAAGTGCAGTTTCATCCCTGATTAGCCTGTGCAGTCCACCCATCTGGGCTGATATTTTAAGCACATGCGTTAAGTCCAGATTTTCCAGAACAAGACTAAAATGTAAATATATGAGCTGTGCTCTGTAAAAAAGGGGTTTAATGCATTTGGTGAAGTGTCATCCCAGATTAGCCTTTGCAGTCCGCACAGGCTGATCAGGGACAAAACTTTCCGCCCCAAACTAGATTTTTGCTAAGAAGAGACTTTCTTTTAACAGAAAATATAATAAAAGCGGAAAGTGTTGTCCCTGCGCGGACTGCACAGGCTTATCTGGGACAACACTTTACGCACATGCATTATGCCCAGTTTTCTCAGAATGCGACTCATATATTGACAGGTTTTTATCTTTTTGATGCAACCTGTAAAGTACCCACTACTTTAATACTTCTTTCTTAATCTCCTGGGGGGCCCCTTCTTTGAACTACCTATGTTCAAAAATAATATGGAAGTTCAAAACATAAATTTAGTTGCGTTTCTATAAAATTAGTTAAGTTACGAATTGTACCAGAAACAGCCCCCTGGACCTGTTAAGTACCTTGTCTTTTATTGCTGCCCTCCCACTTTTGAGTCACTTAAGAACTTTGTTCAGTTTTTATGACCAATGACCAACCATTGCCTTATTATGTAGTTCTAATGGTGTTTGCAGTGCATTATTTTATAGTGTTCACCATTATTACATGTTTTTTATATTTATTTTGTCAGTTTAACATAAATTTCAACATACAAAACAGTATTTCTTACAAATTTGCAGCCAGTATTTGCTATGAGACATCCATTCATTTTTCAAAATTAACTTCAAGTCTTTGTTCAATTAATTTCAGTATATAATCATTATTTTAGGAATGAAATGCGGGGGAATATGAAAATATATGTTGTTAAACCGTTTTATGCAGTCAAAATTCTAAATTATACTGGTCAATTATAGTAATTGCCATAATTTACATATCCCAGATGGAGATTAAAACCACTTAAAAGCAATATTTTGTTTCCAGCAAAAAGAAATGCACATGTCAGATGCTGAAAGGCTGGCATACACTGTGAACGTTGAGCTGAACGCTCGGCAACAGGCGATAGGCACCTCGCCTGCATCCATCCACCACCAGCTGACAGGCCGTCCAGTATTCGTACATGCTAAACCAGAGCCTAAGCAGGTCAACAGGGTGTTTATACCAGAGTTACAGAAAACTGAAAGTGTCGGAGAATTTGTGAACATTGAAACAGAAATTGCTAAAATTCAATCAGAGATTAATGTGCTAGAACTTGTGATTGAATCAAAAGAAAGGTTTTATAAACAGAAACTAGACTCTCTAGCGGCCAGAGTTCCTAATTCTATATGCATCCAACCAATATAATTTTGAAATACAGTCAATCTTGTATTAAGAGACCACTCAAGGGAGTAATCAAAAGTGGTCTCTTAATAAAACGGTCTTTGAATACAAAAGGCCATTCTGGAAGAATGCTTACCCTCAATTTTAATCTATATGAAGGATTATCTCTTTTATCCACAATAATTTTAACTTTTATAATAAAATGAATATAAACACAATACATAAACAATATTTTGCTTATAATGTGTTTTATTTTTCACTTATTATAAATTATCATTTATTATAAATCAATTGTGTGTACATATTTATTTGCAAAAACAACATAGACAAGGAAATATTTTTCCTAAGAACAAAGAATTTTGCTAAAAATGTGTAACAGTCTACATATACATGTGTACAGCTAAAACTAGAAATAAATGTCAGAAGCCAAAAGCTATGATATATTATCACATGTATTTCTCTTTCCGTTTCTATATTGCGCGTTTTTTTTCACCTGACACATTATTTTCCACGTCTTCAAGCACCTCGGCTTTACGCTTAAGAATGTTCTGAATTTGGGTTTTTCCGACTCCAATCTCGTCTGCGATTTTACGTGCACTTATACTCTTTGACAATTACAAAACCCGAATTTTCTCGTTCAACGTTAACACTTTTTGTTTTGACATTTTAATTTCTGCATGTACGCTTAAGGAAATCTAACTCGATTATGATACATAATGAGCTGAAAAAATTAAAACACGTCAATTGAAAACAAACAATCAGACCTGGTTGGAAAATTTATTAAGTAAATAACAATGTAATTGGCTTACAAATATCTACTAATTAGCATTATTACAAATTGGTAATGTACGGATTTCGACAGATGTTGCCGATTAATAGTTTATTTTCCGCACTTCTCAGGAAATGTTTGTCGCGTACAGTGCATTGTTTCTGCACCTGTTATATATACTCGAGAAAAATCGGCATTGTCTCTTAACGATCCACATAGTAAAATAATTTAAGCTGTAGACTGTGCGCAATACGTTCCCCTATTATTCAACTCAATAAATTAATACGCAGTCTACAACAATACCGGTCAGAACCGGTCAACGAGACAAAGCATAATCATAATGGTTGTGAAAACAAAGCAGAGGTGTAACAGTACATCTTATCGGCTTAGATAAACAATTAACACGGATTTGTCCCTGAAAGATCGATAGATTAACCACTTTTACCTCCTAGTGGTCGCTTAATACAAGATTCGGACATCAAAATACACACAAATCAGCGGTCGCTGGTCGCGTAAGACAAAAGTCGCTTAATACAATATCATTATATAGCGAAAAAGCTCCGTGGGATTTCAAAATGGTCGCATAAGACAAAGGTCGCTTAATACAAGTGGTCGCATCCACAAGATTGACTGTATATTGTTAAAGTATTGCTTTGTCATTGTTATCAATTGAGTCGCGTTCTGAGAAAACTGGGCATAATGCATGTGCGTAAATTGTCGTCCCAGATTAGCCTGTGCAGTCCGCACAGGCTAATCAGGGATGACACTTTCCGCTTTTATGACATGTTTTGTTTAAATGAAGTCTCTAAGCAAAAATCCAATTTAGGCGGAAAGTGTTGTCCCTGATTAGCCTGTGCGGACTGCACAGGCTAATCTGGGACAACACTTAAAATTATGCACATGCATTATGACCGGCTTTCTCAGAATGAGACTCAATTTATTGGCTTCAAGTTATTAGTTGCATACCAGTTGAACTGGAGGGGAATATATGTTTACCATGGTCTAAATGTCAATCCCTCGATAACTAAAAAAGCTTGGTTGAGGAAACTTGATATTTGAATACAGAGCCATATGGGGAACATGCACATTATTGAAGTTTTATATAAGACAAGCATTATGGTTTGTATGGTTTCAGAAATACATGTAATTTAAAACTGAAATCTTGATCCTGTGATAACTCAAGAAGTACTTGGTTGATGACACTCAGTATTTGGAAAGAGAGGGCCTATAGGGAATATGCATATTCTATCAAGTTTTTTTTGTCAGACAAAAATTGTCACTGCTATGGTTTCAGAAATAAATGACAACTAAAATCAGGACCCTTCAAAAAAAGTATTTAAGTTTGATTTATTTTAAAAGGTGACCTACAACTACATTAACCCTTACCCTTTCAGAAATAAAGACAAATAAAGATCTCCGTGGGGTTATGGATATGGTGTCCGCCTAGCGATCAGGATGTCACGGGTTCGATCCCCACTTGGGGAGCGATCTCTAGATCTTCCCCAAAGACACCAAGTACTGGTTATAGGCTCAGGAAACGGACTCAAGAGCGTTTATATAAGCCTGAGGCTTTCGATGCAATCAAGCTAAAATAAATAGGTTTAAACTAAAAACAAAATGGCTAGGTGCAAACCGCATAAAACCAGAACAGCCTGCGAGTAACTCGCAGTCTGTTCACGTTTTATGCTGTTTGCTGCTCATCAGTATCTAAGGGTTGGAATTAAAGCCTTTAAATCTTCAAAACTAGTAAGAAAGGACTTGTATTTAACTTTCTTAGGGACTACACATGCGTCAAAATACGTATCCAAGTGGTAAAGGGTTAATCTGGGAGGGGGCCTATGTTTTGACTGTGACACATCTCTTGTTTGTAATGTCATAGTAAAGAATCTTTGCCCCATTTAGGTGGGCATCATTAATAATTTCACATAAAGCTTGTATTGAATTTCTCTTTAATAACTGGGGCATTCTGGCTCAAATTTTCCCAGTTGAATAATCTTTATGTGTAGATGCTCGTAAAGAAATGCTTAAAAAAATGACTGAACATTTTGTTTGATTAAACTTCGACCTTCTAATAAAAAACATGTTGCACCATCACGTTGTACATGTAAAAAATCTGATTGATTGATATATATAGGAAACCCATACGAAAGATAACAGACCTGGATATTTCAAAATATCCTGTGGTCGGGTATCATTTTTGAAACTGGCGGCCCTCTTGTCTGACAACAAAATAGATATAACGAAAATTTGAATCAATTTAAAATATTGACTGGCGTGAATTTATTTTCTGTTATGATGTTTTTACAGTAAAATAGAAAAAGTTCATTACCAACAAGTTGAGCCAAATTGCTGTCTGTGTGGGTGTAGTTACACACTGTAAGTGCCATTCTCAGAACCAGTCAAAGCTTGCATGGAGTTTTGTGACGTAAGCAAAACGCAACAGTTTTTCATTGGTTGAAATGACATTTTCTGGCTTAAGTCCTTGTTACGATTGTAAAGCGAAAGCAGTAACAATACTTTTCCTTGACCTTGTCAACATATGATGCAAAAGTGAGCATTTCAAACGGCTGTAAAGTTTGAAAGGGTTTAACATTACACATTGTGAACGTAAATATGAAAGAAATAAAGTGAATAGTGTTTTTTCTCTGGTTTGTGTAAAAGAAAAACGATGTCCGGTAAAAATCTTGCAAGGTCCAGTTCATCTCTAAAGTGGTCGGCATTCATATCTTTAAGTTTGTTTTTGTCTTAAGCATGGGGTTGATATATATTATAAACATGGTTATAATACCAAAGATTTGGAGGTAGGGATCAGATAAATAATAAAACTTGGAATTTACTGATGGGCTTTGATGATATGGTGGGAAGGAATGTGTTGAAAGCTGCAAGTATATGAACTTTCAATATGTCTGCCAACATCCAGTGTCAGGAATACAACAATAAACAAATAAAGGCAACAACATTTTTCCATATTTAATTCCTATTAGATGTCTAAGCACTAATATGCAAATACAACATTCGAACATCTAACAAAAGCAAAAACATTTAGCTTGATCGTTTTCAGTCATTGATCAGTCATGAACAAGAGAAATGCCAAAGTCATTTATAATGATTATAAACAAAAAATAAATCACTTCACCAGTGAAGATGTACATTATTGATATTACATACCCCCGGTAAACGAACCATTTGAACAACATAAAATTAGCAACAAAAATCTTTAGAAAGTTTTCCAAAAAAATGCTTTTTTTTCCATTATTTATCTTCAAATGAGGCTCATTCTAGTAAAAATGGGCTTAATGAATGTGCATAAAGTGTCATCCCAGATAAGCCTGTGCAGTCCACTTTTATGGTGTTTTTGGTTTAAAGGAAGTCTCTAAAAGGAAGCCAAGTTTAGGAGGAAAGTGTTGCCTACTAACAACACTTAGGAACACTTCTTATATAATTAAGACAACTGCCATTTACAGCTCACTGATAAAATGGCCGACGCAGGTAGCTCACAACTTGTGGCTACCAAGTCAAGCACTGCAGACCTCCAGGGCAGTGGCCCGCTCCTCTTCCAGCTCCTTGGCGGTCAGGTCCATCTTCTGACGCGAGAAGTCGTCTATGTCGAGCCCCTTTACGATCTCATACGTGTGGTCGGGCTTGGTGCGTACCGGGAAACTGTACATGAGGCCTTCAGGAACGTCATAGGAGCCATCGGAGAACACGGCCATTGACACCCACTTTCCCTGCAATGTGAGATTATATTCTCTTATTATATTTCACTATAGAAATGTACTTAATATTTCTTATACAAGAGATGTGTTTGTCAGAAATACAATGTCCCCTTTTGCGCCCCTTTGAAACCATATAGTATTTGACCTTGAATGATGACCTTGACCTTTCACCACTCAAAATGTGCAGCTCCAGGAGGTACACATGCATGCCAAATAACAAGTTGCTATCTTCAATATTGCAAAGGTTATGGGCAATGTTAAAGTTTTCGGATGGACGCACAGACAGACAGACTGACAGACAGTTCAACTGTTATATTCCACCCTACCTGGGGCATAATAAAAGCTGTTGATTAAAGAATATCATATACACCTTTGAACTCACATACTGAATGCGTATTAAAGAAACCAATGACCAATATCACAGTTATTAACTTAAATATAAACCTGATTGAAATATTCAGAATTTTTGTATTGTAGATAAATGTATCAAAATAACAATTCTTCCATTCCTACAAAGATTTGAGCTTTGTTATGGGAAAACTAGTCTTAACCCTTTACTACTTAGATACGTATTTTTACGCATTTGAAGTCCCTAAGAAAGTTAAATTTAATTAAAGAACTTTCTTACTAGATTCAAATTTTAAAGGCTTCATTTCGAATCCTATGATACTGATGAGCAGAAAACAGAATAAAACCTGAACAGACTGTGAGTTGCGAGTTACTCGCAGGATGTTCTGGTTTTATGCTGCTTGCACATAACCATTTTCATTTTGCTTCTGAGTGGGAAAGGGTTAATCCATATAACAAAACTGGGCTTAATGCTTGTAAATGAAAAAATTCTAGGAAAGTGGAAATGCACATGAATTAAGCCCAGTTTTCAGAGAGCGCAAATCATATTTATGAGTACAATCCTACCTCAGGTGTCCCACACCACCAGTCCCTGACGTGGTCACAGGAAGCCTTGGCGGCCGACATGGCGCTGGACAGCTTACGGGCAGCAATCACTGCCGCACCACGCTTCTGGATGGTCTGAAATATTTCACGAGAAATGTGTTGTAGCATTTGTGTGTTAGTTGGATTGTTTGCCTGTTAAACAGTATTTCAGGTGTTCAGTTAAGAAACACACACTTTTCCAGGGCATGCAGCATTGTGATTTCTTTGGTGAGTGGGTCTGCAGCACTTAGTGAAAAAATTATGCATATTGCTGAAGACTCCCCTACTTGAATAAGACATGGTAGGGTGTGTGTGTGTGTGTGGGGGGGGGGGGGGGGGGGGGGGAAACAGTAAAAGGTAAGATGCATAAATGGGAACAATTGTTATAAGGTAATGACACCTAAAAACACCCAGTCTTTACAGAAGGAACATATAATTTAAATACAATTTAAGCAAAGTTCTTGGAAAACCATGCTTAATGCATGTGTGAAGTGACTCAGATTATCCTGTGAAGTCTGCACAGGCTTATGAGGGTCAAAACTTTCTGTCAAGTCTGGATTTTCCTTAAGAAGAGAATTCTTTTAGACGAAACAATTCCATAAAAGGGGAACTTCACAGGCTTATCTAGGATGACACTTTACGCAAATGCATTAAGGCCCGTTTTCCACCAGGAAGAACAATGTTTAGTGAATAATTCCAAGCTATAGCCGATGTAAAAGAAATCATAACCCACAGAAATGAACTCGTTCTTTAGCCAGTTGTCATCCTGGACGGCCTTCTGTACAGGTGTGGTGGTTCCCTCTACGACTGCGGTGGCGTGGCGTACATCAGGGTACTGGGTGGCCGAGTGGTTGCCCCATATGATCACTTTCTGAACATCCTCCACCTTGCAGCCTAGACGGTCAGCAATCTACACGCGGGAACATAATTACATCAGGGAGTTTAATTAAGTAGAATCCTGCTTTTTGATGCAAGCATTTTGCAATAATGTAACTTTTGACTCCCCCCATATTATCTGCCCTGAATCATTTTGATGTAAATGTTGCCATGAAACTCACACAAAAATGTACTTTATATTACACAATTCTTTTTTTGGTTAAGTAATATACTTAAGTTCATACAAACCAATATTTATAGAGCAATCAACTTTTGACAAAATTAGATCCCTGAAAATTTCAATCACTCAATCAATTAACCACTAAACATGTTACATAGAAACTTAGCTTGGTATGGCAAAATAATACAGGCTGGGCACAATCTCTCTATTTTTTTTCTTAACATTCTAAGGTATTTGATTAGCAGGAGCCCACTTGCCCATAACCCCCCAAATTTTGGAAAGGGCCCCTAAATTTCTTAGCAACTCATGTGTCCCCTACACAATAAGTCTTGAAAGAACAAAGGTGGCCTATTTGTGTCAAACTGTAAGCTCACCACTCTGAATTTTCGATTCTTAAGTCATGACTCCATGAAGGATCAGTTGGTTGATATGGGCTAAGAATTAACAAAATGATCATCAATCACCTTAGAACAAGTAGCATACCTGGGCTTGGGCTCTATTCTGGTCCAGACGGGTCATTGCGGTGAAGTTTTCCTTCGGAATGCTTGGTGCGTATTTGCTGCAGATCAGCGCGTTCGTATTCGCTGGGTTGCCCACAACAATAACCTTCAATACAAGATTAGAATGATAACCTTTGAATCCAATTTTTTGTGAACATCAACCATGGAATTTAAAGTTGATGTTGATACTAAAAAAACAAGTGCTATATGCTCTTTCTACTTTATAAGGAAATTACCTTAGTCTTCAAACAAGTCTTGAGGTAAAGATAAATATGAAGCTAAATTAAAACTTTTTGACATCTCCAATTGTGAGCACAATAATAACAAGAGCTGTCACAGGGTTTTTTTTGGCCCGATTTTATAGCCGAAATTATAGCCGAAATTCGGCTATGTTCCCAATCCAAAAAAGTATACTTTTTTCCCAAAATGTGGCAAAAAATTCCCAATTTCCAAAAAAAAATTTTTTTTCCCTAATTAGTGGACTTTTCGTGTGGAAAAAAAAGGCTAATGAATTAATTTTCCCAATTTCATGAAAATGCCGATAAAACTCCCAATTCCAAAGCCATGGGCTATCTTCCCAAAAAGTGGGGAAAAAAACCTGTGTCAGAGGACAGCGCGCTCATCTATTCCAGTGCTTGACAGTATAACGTAAGCCATCATGGGGGAAATTGTTCATATTCAATAATCTATTAGACAAACTTTAAAAAAAAAAGGAAAAAAATAATTTATTTTTTTTGGGGGGGGGTAGGGGGGTTGAGAGGGGGAATATAATGTGGGGTGTGGTCATTTATTAGACGATCTTTAAAAAAAAAATGGATTTTTTTATATATATTTTTTTTTTTTGGGGGGGGAGGTATAATGTGGAGTGTGGTCATTTATAAGATAATATTTCAAAAATAAAAAAAAAAGGAAAAAAATTTGGGCGGGAGGTGGGGGGACAGGGATTCTGGGTTGGGGCATGGAGTTTTGTTTGGGTGGAATCCATCGTGGTATTCAGGTAAGTGTTGTTTTGTCAAAGTATTAATAAAATCTGATCGTAAATAAAGAAGTTATGGCAATTTAAGCAAAATATTCAACTATCTAAGTATAAAAGGGGCCATAATTCTGTCAAAATGCTTGATACAGTTGTCTGCTCTTTTTTATAGGTTGGGGTCATGTTGGTCAACAAGTATGCAAAATATGAAAGCAATATGACTTATGTCAAGGGACACAGGAAATAGTTGGGGTAGTACGCAAACTTTAACATAGATTTATCAATAATATGCATATTCTAAGTATAAAAGGGGCAATAATTATGTCAAAATGCTTGATACATTTGTCTGCTCTTGTTTGTAGGTTGGGGTCATGATGGTAAACAAGTATGCAAAATATGAAAGTAATATGTCAAGGGACACAGGAAATATTTGGGGTAGTACGCAAACTTTAAAATAGATTTATCAATAATATGCATATTCTAAGTATAAAAGGGGCCATAATTCTGTCAAAATGCTTGATACAGTTGTCTGCTCTTGTTTATAGGTTTGGGGTCATGATGGTAAACAAGTATGCAAAACATGAAAGCAATATGTAAGGGAAATAGAAAATATTTGGGGTAGTACGCAAACTTTATTATTTGCACGCAAACGGACACGGCAACGCCGACCCCGGGGTGAGTAGGATAGCTCCACTATATATGTTTCATATATAATAGTCGAGCTAAAAAGTGTACATCCCACACATCCAACACAAGTTGAGCGAGTATCAAGACACGTTGAATTGCATTTTCTGTGTTAGATCCGTAAAAACTGGGCTTAATGTATGTGCGTTAAGTGTCGTCTCAGATAAGCCTGCACAGTCCTCAGATGCTAATATGGGATGAAACGTTGTGCCTAGACTGCATGTTTGTTAATAAAATTTACTTCTTTCAAACAAAAACTTCCATAAAATTTTAAAGTGTTGGTACTGATAAGCCTGTGCAGTCTTCAAAGGCTAATTTGGTATACACTTTTTGCACATGTTTAAAGCCCAGTTTCCCCAGAAATCGGCTCATTTAATTGCTTGCAAAATTTATTATTTTACTAACTAGATTCACAATGTTGAAATAATTATCCACAACGCTTAAAACTAATGTGACTCATTTATTAAATACAGGGGTGGTAAAATCAACTGTCCATAAGCTGCTAGAGCATACATGGACAAGTGAAACTTTGACCAAATTATCTGCATAATTGCTTAAGGAACAAATTGCAAAAACTGACAACAAAGCAAATAGAGATAGTGCTATAAAAAAACATAATAGTAAAAGCATACAGTGTTGTCCCTCATAAGCATGTGTGGAATCTTTAGGCAAATTCATAAAGCCCCATTTTCCTACAGTTAGGTTCATACAACACCAACAAACCTTGACATTCTTCTTGGCGTGTTTGTCAAGAGCCTCCCCCTGGCCCTTGAAGATCTTCACGTTGGCAGCGAGGAGGTCTTTCCTCTCCATGCCCTCCTTCCTGGGCATTGCCCCCACCAGGAATGCCACGTCTACATCCCTGAACGCCACCGCATAGTCGTCCGTTGGGATGATCTCTGAAATAATATTCAATCATCTTGTATTTTTTAATTTAATGAGCTGTTTACAAAGGGTAAATATGTAAATTTTGTTAAAAGTAGAGCATGAAGTTAATGCCCATGCAGACAGCAATATTTGGGCAAATAGAATAGCTCGGACCATTTGTTGAATAGTATTACTAAAAAATATCATGGTGTTGTTATATTTTGTGTCCTTTGGTAGTTAGTTGTTGTTTGTTTGTTTTTTGTTTCTTTTGTAATTTTATTTTAAAGAAAGTTGGCAACTTCTTTTGTTTCCTTCAAAACCTTGTAAAGCATCCTTTCTACAACATTGGCAACTTACCCTTCAGCAAGGGGAAAGAGCAGTCCTTCAGCTCCATGACAACCCCATTGAGGACCCCCATCATGGGAGCGATGTCCAGCAGCACCAGGCTCAGTGGCTACAAACAAACATTATAAATATCAGTCTAGTTCTGGGAGAACTGGGCTTATTGCATGTGTGTTAAGTGTCATCCTACATTAGCCTGTGCAGTCTGCACAGGCTCAACAGGAAATCGGTTTCCACATGTATGGTTTTCATTTATATACGGTCTCTTCTTGACAAAAAATCCAGTGTAGGCAGAAAGTGTATTCCCTGATTAGCCTGTGTAGACATTACCCACATGCATTAAGCAATATTTTCCCAGAGTGCAACACATGTATACTTTTGACAAGATTGGGACCTAAATAGCAGGGGGATGGAAACCTTCCTATTTGCATGTGTGAAAGACTCATGTTATAGCTGTTAAAACAAGAGGGCCTGAAAGGCCCAAAGTCGCTCACCTGAGATTACAAGATATTGGGATAAAACTTCTGAGCAAGTTTCATGAAGATCAGAAAATAAAAGTGGCCTCTAGAGTGTAAACAAGGTTTTACTAAAGCCATATAAGGAAAAATGCCCCGCTCTCTGGCAGCCATGTTTTTCAACCAACCAGCATCATTTTTTAACTCTTCCAAGATATTATCGGGATGAATCTTCTACCAAGTTTCATGAAGATCGGACAGTAAATGTGGCCTCTAGAGCGTTAACAAGATTTTACTATAGCCATATAAGGAAAAATGCCCAGCCCATTGGCAGCCATGTTTTTCAAGCAAACATAATTATTTTCCAACTCATCAAGGATATCATTGAGACCAATCTTCTGACCAAATTTCATGAAGATTGGACAATAAATGTGGCCTCTAGAGTGTTAACAAAATTTTACTATTTAGTCATATAAGGAAAAATGCCCCGACCCTGGCGACCATGTTTTTCAACCAACCGGCATCATTTTCGAACTTGTCCAAGATATTATTGGGATGAATCTTCTGACCAAGTTTCATGAAAATCAGACAATAAATGTGGCCTCTAGAGTGTTAACAAGATTTTACTATAGCCATTTAAAGCCATATAAGGAAAAATGCCCCGCCCCTTGGCAGCCATGATTTTCAAGCAAACGAACTCATCAAGGATATCATTGCGACCAATCTTCTGTCCAAATTTCATGAAGATTGGACAATAAATGTGGCCTCTAGAGTTAACAGGGCAAATGTTGACGGCGCACGACAGAAAACGCACAACAGACAAAAAGCGATCACAAAAGCTCACCATGAGCACGTTGTGCTCAGGTGAGCTAAAAATTGGGAATATAACTTCCACAGACCAAGGTTTCACCACAGCCACCACCAACAACTAAGCATCTTAATTTAACTAAAGGGTCATGATTGCCATTAAGCAATAAGTTTATGGACACCAATTGTTGAAGACTTGACCTGGTTACCTAGTTTTTGAGCCCTCTTGATCCGTATTCAAACATGGCCTTTATATTGACAAGTTAAACATTCTGACCAAGTTTCATCAAGATCAAATCATACATGTGTCCTCTAGAGTAGTAACAAGCTTATTATAAGATTTCACCTGATGAAATAGTTTTAATCACATTAGATCTAGATTTGAAGTCCGCCTAGATATTGTTGATAAATGTATTCTGACCAAGTTTAATCAACATTATTTCATTAAATGTGGCCTCTGGTGTGGTAACAATGGTTTTCTAAGATTTGATCTGTTGGTTTTAGTATATACACACATGCCCAGATTTGAAATTCGATCTAGATATTGAGCAGATAAACATTCTAATCAAGTTTCATCAACATTGGATGAAAAATGTAGCCTCCTTAGTGGTAAAGAGCTAAAATTTGACCACAAATCATACCTACCGTGGTACATAGGGTGATCAAATAGCACCTTGTGTAGCAAAAAGTCTGGATAAATGTTCATTAACAGAAAATTTAATTAATTCAAATATTTAAGTCCAAGGCTCATAACTTTGGTAAAAAACAATGGCTTTGGCTTTATTCTTACCAACTTAACAAATTCAACTTTGCTGAATTTTAATGTTTCCATCAATGAGCTGTGCTTACAGATAAGATTTGCTTGCTTTGTAGCCATGTGTACCAACATTTTCTGCCAAGGTAATGGACTACATTTCCATAAAGTATCCAATCTTTAAGCATCTGATACTGGAGTCCAATGATATTTTTTACAAGCTACTAACCCTGCCTCTTTACAACTCATCATTCAAGTCAAGAAAACTATTCATTAAGCAGGGGAAAAGGGGGCTTAATTCATGCAAGTCAAGTTTCATCCCAAATCAGTCTGTGTCGTCCACACAGGCTAATCAGGCACAAAACTTTCCACTTTTGTGGATTTTTTTTGTTTGAAGAAAGTTTCTTTTTAACGCAATATAAAGTCTAGGTGCAGAGTGTCATCCCTGATAAGCCTGTGAGGACTTCACAGGCTAATCTTGGAGTCGCTTAAGGCCCATGCATTAAGCCCCATTTTCCCAAAGCCAGGTTGAGTTCCATACCTGGTTAGTTCCGAAGACATCCCCTTTGGCAATGAAGCTGACCAGGGAGTACGCAATCTGGCCTGCAGCACCGGTCACCAAAACCTTGATTGTTCCACTCTGAAAAAATACAACAGACAGGTTTAATTATATTACCTTAAAGACCCATAAAGCTACCAAACTGATTGCAGCCAAAGAACTTTCTGTGCAATCATTTAAGTTGTTCAACTGTGAAAGTTTGAGCAAGACCAATCCAGCTTAACAGGAATTAAAAACACAAGATTAAGGCAATATATTATTTGTAAAAAAAACAAAAGACAAAGGGACATAATTCTTCCCAAATTGGTCGAAGCCACCATTCCATCATGAATGATTAAAGGCCATTCAGCTAATGAGCTATGACCAGGCAGAGACGTAGATCTATGTTATCTACGTCTCTGGACCAAGTGAGCAAGATCCACCTTACTGTTAAATAAGAGTTTAACACACAAGCTTTTGTTTTTTCTTTCAGTCCTTGCAGTCAAGGATAACCCATGAAAGTGCAAGCACTTATTTCCAATAGGATCCTTTGGTTTTGCTGAAGAAACAGCAAGCAGAAGAGACGGTATTGAGATACAAGGAATCCAGGTGCGATACCCTAGCTCTATGAGAATAGATCCCTTGGTTCTTTTACGTGCTCAAGTGTATAGCACCGATACAGGCGAGAATTACCTGTGTTTCATACCAGAACATCTATAGTTGGGTGGGAAACACTTAAAGCATTTCTGAAATTTCCAGTGCCCCGGCAAGCAATTGAACCGGGGACCTCTGGAATGGTAGACCAGAGTGTTACCACTTGACTACCACACCACCACCTTTGTAACATACATTTGCACAAGTGCACTTTTCAATGTTCGGTTATAAAATGTCATTTCAATGATCCAATTGTTTGTGACCCAGGAAGGAAAATGAATGTCTACATCGTACATGACATAAAACTGGACACAAACAAGACATGATTTCAAGATTCAATTCTGTACAGCTAACTCGTGCCAACCAAGGCTCAATTGTGAAACAACAATGAATAAAATCTGAAGGCATTTACTACACAGAAGATAAATTCCATATTACCAACTTAAAGTGGCTTATTGGCTTACAATGACACGAGATTACGGAAAGGTCAAGAACGATATCTTGACTGTATCAGTGTATGCTGAATGTCGGTGTTTACTTAACAACATACAAACATCAGAAAACAAAATGACAGGTGTTAACGCACAATGGAATGCATTAATCCGATTATAACGTACAAAATATAAATTATGTAAAGTAACGCAACTTACCATTTTGTTCAGTGTTTTGTGTTAACTGCCTTGTGTCCTATACGCCGCCGGTAAACTGTTCTTCACCTTCGTTTCGGCCTCTTTCGTGCTGTCATACGTTCTTAGTTCGGGAGTTTCCGTTTCAAATTTAGGAAATTTACGGAGTGACACGGTTGTAAGGTCAAGGTTTCAAGGCATTCGGTACCCCTCGCAGATTATCAAAATCCGATGTTTGACGGAAAGGGCCGAGAATGTGCGATTGGGTTTCAAGGTAGAGTTGGTTCCCGAATTTCGACGTATTTATTTGATTGAATTGAGTACCAGTTTTACATGATGAGGTGTGGTTTTTCTCGTTAAGTAACTTCCGGTAAAAACAAAGAAGATGGATGACAGATATGTTCAATATTTGTCATCTGTAAATCCAATCGCCAAGAAAATCGTGAAGGACGAAGAAAGATTGGCGTATGCATTACAACACCAATGGAAACACCTTAGTTTTAAGGAGCAAGAGCTGCTTATTGATGATTATTTAGTAGATCTGACAACAAGAGAAAAATATTCAGCTCTTGACAAACCATTGACTAATAAAACTTCCTTTCCAAAATATAAAATCGACACTGGCGATAAAATTGTTCTCGATTTCGATAATGATGTAAGTATACAATGACGTTGTCTAACAGTATTTCAAACAGCGAATTCCTGTAGTGATTTAAGGTCTATTCCAACAGCCTTGCTGTTGAGCTAGCTTTTCAGTGACGCGGTTAGAGTGTCTGACTACCACTCTGGAGGTCGTGGGTTCGATCCCCCATTGAAGCTCCATATTTTTACAATAATGGCGACGAGGCAAACACGAACTGTGATTCAGAACGTCGGTGTGAGCTTTCTAATGGCTTCAAGGAGCCGCTTGTGAAGCGGTCAACACTATAATATAGCAAAAAGTGTCATATGACATGCTGTAGCAGGCATGTCTGGCCTTGAAACATTTCTAATAGCTTCAAGGAGCCGCTTGTGAAGCGGTCGACACTATAATATAGCAAAAAGTGTCATATGACATGCTGTAGCGGGCATGTCTGGCCTTGTAACATTAAGAGGGGGAGGAGTGTAGTGATTTAAGGTCTATTCCAACAGCCTTGCTGTTGAGCTAGCTTTTCAGCGACGCGGTTAGAGTGTCTGACTACCACTCTGGAGGTCGTGGGTTCGATCCCCCATTGAAGCTCCGTATTTTTACAATATTCCCAAAGGACCCTTTGCTCAGTGGTCAAAGTGTTACAATATTTTTGACTAGCATTTCTAGTAGGGCTCTGGTCCTTAATTATATTGTCTCAGGGCAATTGCACATTACTGGTATGTAAAAAAGAACAGAAAAGCCTACTCTAACCCGCAACACCTAACGCAACATCTAATAATCCTTTTTGTCCTATATATTTCCTTAGTATTGGGGGCTACCGCCCCAAAACCCGCTTTGTCAATAGTGGTAAACAATTGCGACCAGTAAAGTGCAATCTTGCCATTGTCACAAAGCCTTACAGTCAAAAGATTAAATCATTAATTGAACACTTTCCTTCATTACACATATTACAGTGGTTAAGACTTAGATTTGAGCGTAAGTTTCAAGCAAGAAAGAAACACTTAATCTTCCATAAATATTTTAACCTGAAGGCTTAACACTTACATTTTGGATGCATGAACAGCTTAAACTTAAACACATTTAATGGGGTAATGCATTTAAACTTTACAGAATCTTGATTTAAATCTTTATTGGAAAACTACCTCGCACTGAGAGTATTCAGAGGAAATGTGTTATTTCAGTTGGTCAGAATGAGATACATAATTCAATCTATCAATTTGATAAAAATAAACAAAGATGTAAACATGAAGATTACTGATTAGAAATAATTGCGGCCTCTATGTCCACTCCATCGGAAAGACAAAAAAAATCCATAGTACATGAGGTTCTATTCAATTTTACTGTACTTTAGCATATTTTACTGGACCTTGTTATTTTGTAATCATTTAAAAGGAAATTCCTGTTGTCAAGTCATATAGTAAATTTTTCACAATGCAGAAGGTTAACATCAAAATTACTCATCCCATGTCTATTAGAGAACCTTATAGCTGCCTGGTTGATGCAAATGGTAAAGTATTCTGCGTTCTATTGGGGGGAGGGGGGGGGCCTGAATCCGAACCATATGCACTACTCCTCACAAGTTTTCTTTAACATATTCACATTTGGTGTACTTTGATTCTCATGAATAACTTATAAAATCCCAAGCCTTATTGCTTAAAATGACAAAAATGATGAGTAAATATATGTGTTTTTATTTCAGTGCTGGACTTGGCAAGATGACCACTCTTCGCCATTTAATTGGAGAACAAAGGTAAGTATTTTTGTTTTCATCTACATCTGGTCAACTTAACATATAAGTATTTGTGATTATAAATTAATTATAAAAAGTCTTTTTTGACAGTACAAAATATATGAAAACGTACATTTGATATTCGAGCAGCTCTCTGAAAAAATGGTGCCTAATGCATGTGCATAAAATGTTGTTGCAGATTAGCCTTAACTGGATTTTTCCTATAAGAGGCTGTCTTGAAATGAAAAATAGAATTAACGCTGAAAGTGTCGTCCTTGATAAGCCGTGCACACTACAAAGGCTTATCTGGGACAACACTTTACACACATGCATTAAACCCCGTTTTGTGTGCCTCGTATATAATTACATTTATATCTTGGCAGAGCCAACAAGATCTAACCCTTGATGATCTGGAGCCAGACACCTTGTGCAAAGTACCCACTAAGGGAAAACGAAAGGAGTCTAGTAGCGAGACACTTTCTGAAAATGATGCAGACAAGGAAAATCAAACAAGTGAGCGCGAGTTCTCGGTCTTGTCGTATGGTGCTGTATGGAGGTCATCAGAGCTGCTTAGAGGAATTGAACAGCCAAAATTACAGAAAAGGTACATTTTCCCGCTGTTCTATCCTGTTCAATGTTTGGCATCAGGTCTCTTATCTGGCTGTATAATGATTTTTAGTCGTTTCTTTATATTTCTACAAGCACCAATTTACACAAATCTATGGTATGATTTATTAATTTGAATCTTTTACTATTAATTTGAATCTTTTACATGATTTAGAAACTATGTTATAATTGTCTGTGTCTCTTTGAAAATAATAGATGTTTCTAAACATATCCCCCCCCCCCAAATTGCAGTGGAATTGTCAAAATATTATTTAGAGAATGTTTAATATGGCATATGCAGATTAACACAAGGGCGTAAAAAAAGTTGATTCTTTTAAAAGTAAATATAAAGCTGAATGAAAGATAAGAATATTATGAAGCTATAGCTCACCTTTTGTCTGTCTCGCGGTTAATCATGAACAATGATTAAGCAGACAAGAAAATAATAAAACTATGATCAGCTTTATATATACCCTAGTTTTATTTGTATTTTCAGATCTTCAGGTTTGGAATCAATTAAGACAACAGAGAATGGAATAATTGAAACTGAACCTGTTTCCATCCCTACCCACATTCCTGACAAGGTTAATTACGCATTCAAGGCAAGTGCAGACAATCTCTCCAGTTCCCCAGGTTCTCTGGAAATAATTCGCAGTCCGTCTCTGTCCAGCGGAGAAATCCTCAGCGGGTCCTTGAGCAGCAGTCAGAGTCGCGAACATGTACCAGCAGGGGCGCAACATCAGCGGTTAGTCAAGTCTGTCAGTAAATCTGTCAAGTCGCTTATTTCAAATAAATCCCGTTCTGAAAAAGATTCCAATTCTCTCGTGGCAATGATTGATGATGAAAGACATGCATTTGATAATCCGGTCCTCGAAAGCGACTTTACCTCATTTGTGAATCAAGGCCATGATGATGAGGATACGAGCTCCTCTACTCCCTCCCCATACAGGATGCTGCTGAAGGAGCCTGGTTCCGTAGAAATGAGCAGGGGAGACAACTCTGATCTGCTTGGGAACGACGACAGTTTCCAGGATGAAGTGATCAAGATTCAGACGGAAGAAAGCGCGAGTCTCAATGCCTCGTCGCTTTCCAAGACTGGGTTTGATTTCCTAGACAATTGGTAATGTGTCGAAATGTTTTCAGTGGAAATTCAAGGCAATCTCATTTAAATCATCCTTGTTGGCTGTATACAATGTTCATGGTGGAACTTTTATTCAACTTTCTTGAAATTATAGTAAGTGTATATGGCTGGTTCATTACAATTTAATTTTATCTTGGTTTTACTTTGGAAAGATTCAACTTTTATTTTTAATACAGTATTTCAAGTATAAACTTAATTGAATTTGAATATTTTTTTTGTACCTTTGACTTAAGTTGTTCCTTTGCAACTTAGTGAATGCCGCCCCAGCTTGACACTACTAAGCTACACGTATTATACAACTTTAGAGATCAATTACTCAGTGCCAAGAAAGACCTCGCTACCTTAACTCTTCTTCAATTTTTATTTGGATTTTTTGCATTTTTATTTAAAAATGTATTGGCATTTGCCTATAGTTCATAAATGAAGCTATGTCCCTGCTCTTGTGTCAGTGAAGATGAATAAGCATATACGTCTATTTGAGCCTGCTTCTGTGAAAACAGGGTTTAATGCATGTTTGTAAAGTACTGCATATTTAATATTTGCATTCGATATGCAGTCTGCGCAGGCTAATCAGCAAGATACTTTCCACTTTTATAGAATTTTTTGTTCAAATGAAATCTCTTCTAAACCAAAATTCAGTATTGGGAGAAAGTGTTGTCCCTGATTTTTGGGACTGCACAGGCTAAACTGTGACAACACATTCTATTCACGTGCATTAAGCCCAGTTTTCCTGGAATGCTGCTCATTTATTGCCACATCACTGCCTGTATTAATGCAGATCTCTTGCCATCTTCAACATCATAATTTACATTCAAGATGTGCTTTAAGTTAATATGTTGGGAAGAATATTATGTAAGTTTTTTTGTAAATTTTTTAAATACATTTATTATTTGGAGAGGTATCAAACAATGTAAATAAATCATATTATGAAAAATGTAATGATTTTGCTAGTGTGTTTGAATCTCAAATTTCAGAACAGATAGTTTGTGCAATAAATTATCTCAATCAACTGGTTGTATATACTCAAACATATTTTTCAAGAGCATGTTAGAAATGGGAATGATCAGCATTCAGATTTGTATCTGTTGTTTATTAGGACATAGGTTGTATTTTTATTGATTATAGTATTATACATTATTGCTTTGTTTGAAATTATTAAAATGCAAAATATATTAATTATGTATATCAATGCCTGTATTTTTATTAAAACAGTTTTTGGAAATTGAAGTATTTCTTCAATGTTGCCAATCATTTGCCATGACTGTGCAATTGGGTAATTCATTTAAATGCTTCACTAAGTTATAATATATTATGCCCACAAACTACTTCCCCTGAAATGTATCTGGAATTATACAGAAAAAATAACCTAACAACTTGTTCTATTGCATATTTAATATTATACCGACATGTACAACACTGAACCTTTACTGAGCACAGTATCATACATAAATGATACTGGTATGTACCCAAACCAGTAGCATAAACAAGTATACTAAGGCATTTTGTCACAGGCTCCGACTGAGTTCACAGTTCGTAATCAGCTGAAGATATGCCACCATTTTAACGCATGTTTTCGGCACCATGACTATGGAATGGGCGCAACTGTTTTGTTGCGTCATACCTTGCACTTATCAAAGAGATTCTAGATGAGCTGCTGGATCATTCTTTGTAGAACATAGGTATGTGAACATCTTAAATCTTCTTCAACAAATGGCATCATCAAATAGTTCACAATCCAAGCTTCCTTCTGCATTCAGTATCATCGCTTTTTACAAACCATCGCCATTATGAGTTCCAATTTGGTGGCAAGGTTTCCACCTTCGATTTGTTCCATGTCAATTTCTCGGAACGTTCCACCAAGGTTCAGCCATTTAGGATCCACAAGGGCTGCCAAGCTGGGGTCAAGGTTATCTTTATTGTCTATTTTTAGAAACACGTGCAGGCCTGACGTAGGTCCACTCTTTATCAGCAACATTCTGAAAGAAAAAAGGTGAAGACAAAGTTAAACCGTTTATGCCTAGTGGACTCACCTATCCTTCTAAATTGGATCAATTTATTTCCAAAATTTGGGATGTCGAGTATATTTATTTCTATATTTAGAATATTTCTTACAGAAATTCCTTTAAGCAAAAAGCGCAGATCCTGATGAGATGCCGCATCATGCGGCGTCTCATCTGGGTCTATGCTGTTTGCCAAGGCCTTTTTTCTAGACGCTAGGCATAAATGGGTCAAGGTTAAATCAAGAAAAGATTTCCATGGATTTTCATCTGATCATGAAATTTGCTTTGCTTAAATACTTGTTACTCTATAAAAGTCATAAAAGTTACTAACACATGTTATTAACTGTGTTCTTTCTATTCTCTTGAATCATATTTCATCCTCCAAATGTTCAACAGGCTATCAATATAGGCTGTCAAGGTCCTCATATTTTGGGTTAAGGTACAGGAATATAAAAAGCCAATCAACAACAACTACAACTACAACAAGCAGATGAAGAAAATTCTTAATGCCTTTTTGCATTTAATTTGCACCAAAACAAATAATTTGAATAAGAGGGCTATGGGACTTAAGGCACTCACCTAAGAAACAAAGGACCTTAACTATTCTGACTTGAAATGATTTAGACCTTTCTTCTTCAATTTTTACCAAGTGACCTAGCTTTCTTTGTCTCAAATGATGGAGTTTGGAATACAGCTCAGATTTAATTGAGACTAAAAATATGTCCGTACCAACTTTCATGAAGATTGAACTTAAAATGTGACTTTTAGAGCACTAACAAGGTTTCACTATAGCCATATTAGAAAATCTGCCCCGCCCCCCTGGTGGCCATGGTTTTCAACAGACCGGAACCTTTTTTTAACTCAGCCCAAATATCATTAAAGCAAATGTTCCAACCAAGTTTCATGAAGATTGGACTTAAAATGTCACTCTATAGTGTTAACAAGGTTTTACTATAGCCATATAAGGAAAACTGCCCCGCCCCGTGGCAGCCATGTTTTTCAACAGACCAGAACCATTTTCCAACTCAGCTCAGATATCATTGGGACAAATATTCTGACCAAGTTTCATGAAGATTGTACAATAAATGTGGCCTTTTGAGTATTAACAAGGTAAATATTGAGGACATATAACACGATGAACAAGAGGCAACCACAAAAAGCTGACCATGAGCATCTTGTGACAAAGTTGACCGATCATGGACTTATTTGTCAAGTGCAGGCTTTTTCCAAATGTCATGTTATATACTTGCCATACCTGTCATTTTTTGGTGCCACCAGCTGAATGGAGGAGCTGGACGCGAACCCCTCCATGGCTCCCACCCCATTGCAGCCATTGCAACCCAGCACCTCCCAGCCAATCATGCGCGCAATGTTCTGGGAAAGGGCAATGTGGTGTTGCGAGATCTGAAATAATACCATGTGATTCTGAAGGATTCAGGATAATATGAGCCTCGCTCTGGGAAAAAGGGGCTTAATGCATGTGCGTAAAATGTCATCCACAATGCATCAGGGACAACACTTTCAGCCTAAACCGGATTTTCCGCTAAGAAGAGGCTTCCTTTAAACAAAACATACAATTAAAGCAGAAAGTGTTGTGCCTGATTACAGTAGCAAGAGCAAATTGCACAGGCTAAACTGAGATGACGCTTTATGCTCATTCATTAAGCCCTGTTTCCCGAGAGCGCAGCTTATTCAAAGGTTACTGATTAGATGCATTATGTGATAATCACCTGACAATCTCCATCTAAGGATATTATTGACCAGAGGGTAATTATTGCATAATAGTAAGTGGCTACTAACATTTACATCTTTAGTACATTTGCTTTTATAAACATAGCATCTGATTGTAGATTTTATCCCTTTAAATAAACCTTTTAGGGACTGAAAACAAGAAACAAAAAAGAATTTGACCACTTGATTGAAGTGCAAATATTTGTGATGTCATTTAAATATCAAAAAAATCAAAGGGAATTGACAGCAGTTAAGAAAAGCTGTTATTCTTTTGAAATGGATTGAATCAAGTTTGTTTGCAAATTCAATAATCAATTTCAATGAACTTCACAAATAAAATAAGAGCTGCGTTTGTGAAACACACTGTTCCCTACTGCACTTTGAAGCCACATAGCAGCTATATCCAAATTTAAATTTTATATATTTGACAAAAATAAGGGCCTTGCAAAGATGGGCAGTATCTGATTTTTTTTTACCTAAGTCCAAGGCCTGTTACTTTGTCAAAAATCAATATACAAGAACAAAACTCAAACTTGATCTGTAAGTCATGTAGGTAGACTCACAAACCAAAATCAGCTAAATTTTAAAGTCAAAGGCCCATAACTTTGTCAACAATCAATGGACCGGAACAAAACTCACACCTCATCTGTATGTAAGTCATGTAGGTAAACTCACATACTAAAAAAACAGCTGAATATCTGAAAGCTTTTTTTACAAACAAGATGCGTTTGTGAAACACAATGTCCCCCTATATGACGTTTGACCTTGAAGGATGACCTTGACCTTGTGAAGGTCCAAATATCAAGTTGCTATCTTCAATATTGCAAAAGTATTCATAAAATAAGCGATTTGGGCCATATATATTTGACCTCTGACCTTGAAGGATGACCTTGACCTTGACCTTTCACCACTCAAAATGAGCAGCTCCATGAGATACACATGCATGCCAAATATCAAGTTGCTATCTTCAATTTTGCAAAAGTATTCATGAAATGAGCGATTTTGGCCACATATATTTGACCTCTGACCTTGAAGGATGACCTTGACCTTGACCTTTCACCACTCAAAATGTGCAGCTTCATGAGATACACATGCATGCCAAATATGAAGTTTCTATCTTCAATATAGCAAAAGTTATTGCAAAATGTTAAAGTTGGCGCAAACAGACCAACAGACAGACCAACAGACCGGGCAAAATCAATATGTCCCCCACTACTATAGTGGGGGACATAAAAATCAGAAAAAAAACGTTATAATATAGAAAAAAATCGTAAACAAGAGTTCCGCGGTCGGAGATGACCGCATTGAAGCCGGATTTTTGATTTAAATGACAGGAAAGTACCTTTCGTGTTTTTGTCAATGCAATACTTAAATTACTGAAATATTGTTCAAAGGTCAAAATGAAATGTAAGTACTTTTCAAGGCATGAGCAAACCTTGTGTTATGTTTTGAATGCATGCATATACATGAACAACAATAACATTTAAGGTCACAGTGACCTTGACCTTCAAATGAATGACATTGAAATGACCAGTGGTCATCTTCTAGTACTGGCCAATCTTTATTTCAAGTTTGAAGACTCTAGGTACAAGCATACCAAAGTTATAACATGAAATAAGAACTTTAACATTTTTACATTCAAGGTCACAGTGACCTTGACCTTCAAATGAATGACCTTGAAATGTCCAGTGGTTACTTACTAGTTCTGGCCAACCTTCATGTCAAGTTTCAAGACTCTAGGTCCAAGCATACCAAAGTTATAACAACTTTAACATTTTTACATTCAAGGTCACAGTGACCTTGACCTTCAAATGAATGACCTTGAAATGTCCAGTGGTTACTTACTAGTTCTGGCCAACCTTCATGTCAAGTTTCAAGACTCTAGGTCCAAGCATACCAAAGTTATAACAACTTTAACATTTTTATATTGAAGGTCACAGTGACCTTCACCTTCAAATGAATGACCTTGAAATGACCAGTGGTCATCTGTTAATCCTGGCCAACCTTCATGTCAAGTTTGAAGACTCTAGGTCCAAGCATACCAAAGTTATACCATGAAATAAGAACTTTAACATTTTTACATTCAAGGTCACAGTGACCTTGACCTTCAAATGAATGACCTTGAAATGACCAGTGGTTACTAACTAGTTATGGCCAACCTTCATGTCAAGTTTCAAGACTCTAGGTCCAAGCATACCAAAGTTATAACAACTTTAACATTTTTTATATTGAAGGTCACAGTGACCTTGACAACTTTATAACAACTTTAACATTTTTACATTCAAGGTCACAGTGACCTTGACCTTCAAATGAATGACCTTGAAATGTCCAGTGGTTACTTACTAGTTCTGGCCAACCTTCATGTCAAGTTTCAAGACTCTAGGTCCAAGCATACCAAAGTTATAACAACTTTAACATTTTTATATTGAAGGTCACAGTGACCTTCACCTTCAAATGAATGACCTTAAAATGACCAGTGGTCATCTGTTAATCCTGGCCAACCTTCATGTCAAGTTTGAAGACTCTAGGTCCAAGCATACCAAAGTTATACCATGAAATAAGAACTTTAACATTTTTACATTCAAGGTCACAGTGACCTTGACCTTCAAATGAATGACCTTGAAATGACCAGTGGTTACTAACTAGTTATGGCCAACCTTCATGTCAAGTTTCAAGACTCTAGGTCCAAGCATACCAAAGTTATAACAACTTTAACATTTTTTATATTGAAGGTCACAGTGACCTTGACCTTCAAATGAATGACCTTGAAATGACCAGTGGTCATCTGTTAATCCTGGCCAACCTTCATGTCAAGTTTGAAGACTCTAGGTCCAAGCATACCAAAGTTATACCATGAAATAAGAACTTTAACATTTTCAAGCACGCCGCCACCCCGCCCGCCCGCCCGCCCCCCCGCCAACATCAATCTATAAGCCGAGATTTTTTCGAAAAAAATCCGGCTAAAAATCAAGAAAATGGTTAATGTTGAAAAAAATAATAAGTCTAAGGCCCATTCCACCAAATAAATCAATGGACTGGAATGAAACTTCATCTGAAAGTCATGTAGGTAGACTCATATACCAACAAGAGCACTGCATAGCGGGTACCAACGCTCGGCTGAGGGTGCAGTTTTGAAAAATAAAAGCTTGTCAGAAGTTTTATATTAGAGGTCACAGTGACCTTGACTTTTGACCTAGTGACCCAAAAATGGGTGTGGCGTGTAGAACTCATCAAGGTGCTTCTACATATGAAGTTTCAAAATTGTAGGTGGAAGCACTTTGATTTTAGAGCCTAAGTAAAAGTTTTATATTAGAGGTCACAGTGACCTTGACCTTTGACCTAGTGACCCAAAAATGAGTGTGGCGTGTAGAACTCATCAAGGTGCATCTACATATGAAGTTTCAATGTTGTAGGTGGAAGCACTTTGATTTTAGAGCCTATGTTAAAGTTTTATATTAGAGGTGACAGTGACCTTGACCTAGTGACCCAAAAATGGGTGTGGCGTGTAGAACTCATCAAGGTGCATCTACATATGAAGTTTCAAAGTTGTAGGTGGAAGCACTTTGATTTTAGAGCCTATGTTAAAGCTTAAATTAGAGGTCACAGTGACCTTGACCTAGTGACCCAAAAATGGGTGTGGCGTCTAGACATCATCAAGGTGCATCTACATATAAAGTTTCAAAGTTGTAGATGGAAGCACTTTGATTTTAGAGCCTATAATAAAGTTTTATATAAGAGGTCACAGTGACCTTGAACTTTGAACTAGTGACCCAAAAATGGGTGTGGCGTGTAGAACTAATCACAGTGCAGCTACATACGAAGTTTCAAAGTTGTAGGTGGAAGCACTTTGATTTTAGAGCCAATATTAAGGTTTTAGCACGACGCATATGCCGGACGGCAGACGACAAACTAGCTATGACAATACCTCGGGTTTTCTCCAAAAACAGCTGAGTTAAAAAAGACGCTCCATTTTAAGCAAAATATGTTGACAACTTCATAGTAACCAACCCATATACGAAAAAGAAACATTTGCAGAAAAATTATCAAAAAAAGAAACATTAATACTTGAAAGGATAGATGGGCAAATAATACCATTTAAATTTTAATAACAGTAAGGTTGTGATTACCTTCAGTTTTATTGCTCTTAAAAGTTATAACATCGCAATTTGAGCCTAGTTCTCGGAAAACTAAGCTTTACGCATGGCTAGTCAGGGATGACACTTTATGCTTTAATAACTAATTTCATTTTAAGGTAGTCTCTTCTAAGCGAAAATCTACTATAGGTGGAAAGTGTCTTTCGCGGTAATCCTGTGCAGACTTATCTACTTTAGGTGGAATGATACTTTACACTTATGAATTACGCCCCTACCTGCCAGCGTATGAGGTCCTCCACCTCTTTCTCCTGGAAGCCCAGCTGTAGAACGCGTCTGTCTTTGGTGACAGCCTTGAGACTGTCCACTCCGATCTCCAGGTCCAGAGACTGAAACGTCACCCTGTGAACAAGGCCATTAAATATGATAATTTCTCATCCTTATCATACAAAAATACCATAAAAGCAGAAAGTGGCGTCCCTGTTTAGCCTGTGCGGACTGCAACAATTGTACCACTTGATGATCTTGACGAAAACATACGCTTATATAGTATCATAGCATTAGTTAGTTTGTAAGTGATATTTATAGAAGAAAATAGTGTTAAAAATCAGATCTAGAAAGAACGTCTGAGTGGCCACATCTTGCACGCAAAATGGAAGAACACATTTATTTAATATGTAATATCGTTAACTAAAAGTTGAAGCAGACTTAAATATAAAACAGGGCATTGATGCTGAAAAATTTGAAGGACTCATTGAAAAGATAAAAGCTAAACAAACAAGATGTGTTTGTGAAACACAATGTCCCCCTATATGACGTTTGTACTTGAAGGATGACCTTGACCTTTAGTTTAAACCTATTTATTTTAGCTCGATTGCATCGAAAGCCTAAGGCTTATATAAACGCTCTCGAGTCCGTTTCCTGGGACTAGAACCAGTACTTGGTGTCTTTTGGGGAGATCTAAAGAATGCTCCCATGGTGGATATCGAACCCGTGACCTCCCGGTATCCATATCCATTACACCACGGCGAACTTGACCTTTCTCCACTCAAAATGTGCAGCTCCTTGAGATACACACGCATTTCAAATATAAAATTGCTAGCTTCAATATTGCAGAAGTGACATTATATTTGACCTTGAAGGATGACCTTGACCTTTCACAACTCAAAAAGTGCAGCTCCATGAGATACACATGCATGCCAAATATCAAGTTGCTATCTTCGATATTGCAAAAGTATTTATAAAATAAGCGATTTGGGCCACATATATCTGACCTCTGACCTTGAAGGATGACCTTGACCTTTCACCACTCAAAATGTGCAGCTTCATGAGATACACATGCATGCCAAATATGAAGTTGCTATCTTCAACATAGCAAAAGTTATTGCAAAATGTTAAAGTTGGCGCAAACCAACCAACAGAACAACCAACCAACAAACAGGGCAAAAACAATATGTCCCCCACTACTATAGTGGGGGACATAAAAAAAATTATCAGTTAAATCAGTTAAATCAATTCTCAAGCATAGTATCAAGTGTCATGAAGTACATAGTAGCAATGTATAGTTCATTTACAAACAATTTATTACTAGAGGAAGCTGATAAATTGTTAAAAACCAGAAATCTTGATGCACCACAATAAAAATTCCCGTAGGTTATTATTGTAAGAAATCTTAGAAATTACTGGAAATTTAATTTCTATTCTGTGTGGTGTTTTTAAACAGCTTACATATTTGTGTAACTGTTTTACATGTCTAATGACTTAAATTTATTTCCAACACAAATACAAGGCAGAGGCGCAGCAATTAAAAACTTAAAGGCGATAACACAAAAAGTCATGTGGTGTGCGTAACAGGCTATATTGGAAGCCGGCAACTTCATCTAAAATTGCAAAGGTGCGCAAAACCCTTTGAGGCGCATAGGTCATTGACAAGGAGGGCTGAATGTTCACCAAAAACATTGAACAATAAGATAATTTGTTTTATGTATAGAACCCCGTTATCTCCAAATAGGTAGTTCTGTTTTCGTCTGAAAACGGTTACATACAGAAAGTTCTAAAAGATGAAATGGATCAAAAGAATCCTTGTGCTGAAATCATTACTGTAAGTTTCCCAGTAAGTAGACTGAAGGTCATTGTGGCATTCCACCTGTTGTTAATCCGCTAACATTTAATAAGAATGGGAAGCCTTCATTTATTTGAGACAAATTTTTCTTATTTACTTACAATATAAAAGGAGCATTTATCCCTTTGATATATTCAAGGAACATATTTAAGTTTAAACTAAGAAGAGAATAGCAAGCAGTGTTATAAGTTTAATTAGCGTGGGTTCGGCATTAAAACAACTGGTCTTATATTTACTAAAATTATACGTTGCAATGTAGAATATGAAAAGCATTATAATATCCCCCATTGGTGCAAAAAGTTACCATGTGACATTGAAATTAAAAGGCACACAACACCTTTTTTGCACCAATAGAGCCATATGCAAATGACTCAACGAATTTGGATGTTCATTGCCGGAGTTTATATGTAATTGGATTCCTTCTCAGCGAGTAGAATGGCTTGGGCATGTGCAAGACATGCATACAAACCAGTTGTTCATAACTGTGAACAGAGTGACTAGACTAGAAAAAAGCTTTATCTTTCAAAAAAGAGAAAAAGCAGTGTCAGTAAGACTGGTAGCTAGCATTGTAGGGCAGATAATTTCTTTTCAGAGTGTAATTTGAAATAAAGTTAGGTTAATAACAAGACACTTCGCAAAAATGCTAGAGCTAGTTGGAGAGCCCCCTTTATTGTGACAGTGCAAGCTTTCTCCAAACTTGTGTTCTCAAGAGAAAAGGCTAGGCAGTTAAACTACAGTGGCAAAGATTTCAAACAAAATCAGATGTGTATTCATAGAACTTTGTAACTTTAATGTAGATAGGCAATATGTCAAAGTCGATTTTGATAGAAATAAAAAAAGCCGATTTAAACTGCAATTTGTTACATTCCATTGACAAACAGAGTGATAGTATGTACTCACAGTCCTTGGGACCTGAAAATGAGGGAAATTGGCATGCAAATGCGCTTAAGGAAAAGAACAACTTGTTCCTGGAAGTGAACTGATAATTAACATAGAGAGAAAAGGTATTCCAGGAAGTGAATACTATATAATTAATATGCCTCTCTCCAAATCACACAAAATATTTGTTGTTTACTTTTGATTGGAACATTATAGCACTACATGTTTCCCCAACTTGAAATACAAAACCTCATATAAACTTATCTTTTCTAAATATATAACCATTTCTTGACAAGCAAGAAATTTCGTCGAATCGATATACCCCGCAGAAAAAATGTTGTGTGACAGCTGGACAGACTGACAACCCCAATTCTATGTCCCTCTTCCTTTGGCAGGGGATAAAAAAGGATTGTGTCTATCATTAAAATTTATTTATTTTTTCACCATTTTGAGATTGGGGAATTTGTTTTTTGTCGTACAAATACTTTAAATGTGAAAATTCGCGAGTTTTCAACAATATATTTACCAAGGTTCAACTTAAAGAGCTCAAATTAACTATGTTGCAATTAATAAAAATAAAAGATGATCACAAATTTATTCAGGAAAACTTCAATGGGGATTTTTACTCAATCAGTCAGGAAAGATATAAACTTTTAGAGATTGGGAATGGGGCCATCCAAAATTTGACCAAAGAATACACTGTTAATGTACCTGACTGCCTCATATCCGCTGGAGGTGATGATGATTTTCATGTTTGACTGCAGGGGACTGTTGAGACACGACCAGTGGGCCATGATTTGTGGATCTCGAACTTCCTCCGCTAGACGGTCTATGGTGGCCATGGTCCTAGTGGTAGTAAACAGCAAAGCATAAAAAAGAGCCTAGCTGGAAAAAATGGGGCTTGATGTGCAGAAGGTGTTGTCCCAGATTAGCATGTGCAGTCCAGTCCGCACACGCTATTCAGGACAACACTTTCCGACTAGACTGGATTTTTGCTAAGAGACTTTTGTAAACCAAAAATACCACACAAGCGGAAAGAGTCGTCCCTGATTAGCCTATGCAGACTGCACAGGCTAATCTGGAACGACACTTTAAGCACATGCATTTAGACCCTTTTTCCCAGAATGCAGCTCAAACAAGAGATGTGTTTGTCAGAAACACAATGCCCCCTACTGCGCCACTTTGATTTTTTATTTTTTTTTCCTTTGACCTTGCAGGATGACCTTGACCTTTCACCACTCAAAATGTGCAGCTCCATGAGATACACATGCATGTCAAATATCAAGTTGCTATCTTCAATATTGCAAAAGTTATGGGCAATGTTAAAGTTTTCGGACGGACAGACTGACAGATAGTTCAAACGCTTTATGCCACCCTACCGGGAGCATAAAAATATGTTTTCAGTCTGTTTTAACCAATGCAAAAAGGGTAAAACTTTGTCATCATCAAACAAGGAGTATAATGCAGTAGTAACATGCCAATTATGCTAATTGTTTTGGGCTAATGGTACTTTTCATGGATTTCATGTCTTAGATGGAACAAACCACACATGTGAGGCAGACTTTCCACAGTAGCACATGCTTTTTTAAATGTGTGTAAAGAAAATTTAAAATAGCAGAAAATCATAAATTAATCTAATTTGGTTTGGATTGTATATGTCTACAGCTCATTGACAATACCTTAGAGTGAAAATAACAATAACCAAGTATTGGATATAGAGTACAAGTTTTGGGAGTTAATGAGCCTCATTCTGGGAAAACTGGGCTTAATTCATGTGCATGAAGTGTCACCAAAGATCAGTCTGTGCAGTCTGCACAGGCTAATGAGGAACAACACTTGCAACATCGACTGGAATTTATTTTTGGAAAAGACTTCCTTTCAATGCAAAATTCCATAAAAGTGAAAAGTGTTGCAATTGATTAGACTGTATCGACTGCACAGGATTAATCTGGGATGACACTTCACAGATGCATTAAGCCCAGTTTTCCCAGAATGCGGCTAAAAATCTGCTAACTTACCTAAACTTGAGAACCTCATGCCTTGCTTGCTGTATAATCTGCTCCAAGAGTGTCTCACTGAAACATAAACCAGATATTTTGATAAGCTGTAAAATGGTTTCACAACATGAAACAAATACATTTTCTGTATAAACTTTTTTATATTATGTCCAACAGTTTTTTTTTTCTCAACATTTTTTGGAAAACTACCAACATCTGAGAAATTGTGATGTTAGAAAAAAAATAATAAAAAATTGGAAAAAAAATACTTTGGCTTGATTGATTACTTTTGAATAATTCTTGATAAAACTTACATACTGGTAAAACAGAAAATACTTAACTTAAAGATAACACATTTATGGATATTACAACTTTTTGCCACTCTGGATATGACCCAATACCAGGTATAAAATAAGCCAATTCCTGTCACATGAAAAAATTGCATGTTTAAAATTGAAAATTTTAAAGCAGGCTTATAAACCTCACCAAAATCAGTGAGAACACATTATGGATCTTCTGCTAAAATAAGAAATACTCTAAGTGGTATATAAATAGTTAATAAACTTTATTATCTGAGTGTAAGCAGCCAATGAAACCACACATTAGGGCCATATGGAGAACAATTAAAATGTTTGGAAAATGAAAACAAAATTGTATACATGTTAAGTGTGTAAAATAAAGATTTACACCTTCACATTCAAGAACATCAAAAGAGGCTTAACATAGGTTGCTATTACTCTGAAACTTTTATTGGTAATCGAAACGTCCTTAATTAATATCATATCTGGAAAATCTTTCAGTTGCTATTGTATGATAACTAATTGCCATATATGTGACCCTCGCTCTGGCATCGAACCCTGGACATAGAGCATGGGGTGCCTCCAAAGCTAGTGCCATAGACTGAAACAGATACAGGGCTCTGATGACAGCCCTCTGCTCCAATGAAGAGGACTAATTCATAAGTAAGTAAGCCTGAGCCCCAATTCACCAAACAATTCTTACTCTCAAGTCTAAGAATAAAGAATAAACTTTAAATTAGAATATTAAAGAATTGCTTTAATTTTCAGTCAAACTTAGCATTAACAAACTCAATCTATATCCTTATTCATGTTGAACATTTTCTTAAAGAAATAATTATCAGTGGTGGCCTGTATATATTTAAACACTGCATATATGAGTCCTGTTCTGAGAAAACTGGGCATGATGCATGTGCGTTAAAGTGTCGTCCCAGATAAGCCTGTGCAGTCCGCACAGGCTAATCAGGGACGACAATTTCCGCTTTTATGACATTTTTCTTTTAAATGCAGTCTCTTCTTAGCAAAAATCCAATTTAGGCGGAAAGTGTATCTCTGATTAGCCTGTGCGGACTGCACAGGCTAATCTGGGACAACACTTTACGCACATGCATTTTGCCCAGTTTTCTCAGAACTCAACTCATATTATTTTGGTTCTTGGTCTATTCTTTATTCCCAAGCCTAAGAAAGGGTTGATGAATACAGTAACTGATCAGTTTCCAACAGACCTGTCTGCCATTTCTTTCAGGTCGGCTCTAGAGAGCCCCAGGGGCCCAGCCAGTCTCCGTCTCTTTGTGAACCCAAAAGTCGCGGTGGCGGGCTGGGGTGGGTCAAGGTGCAGGGTTTTGTGGTGGACCTCCCTCAGCAGCTGGTGCAGGGAGTGCTCCAACACAGGCTTGTTGTCAGTCCGCGCAGGCTGGGAAACACCCTGCAATACACCCTACACATGGTATTAGCCCTTTCCACTCAATGACCTCACATGACTTACATTCTTCTTACAAAGATTGAAATTCCTTTACCACTTAGATACACATTTTCACACGGTTTTAGTCCTTTTGAAACCAAATTAAATTAAGAACCTTTCTTTATAGAGTAAAGGCTTCATTTGCAATCTAAGATACTGACGAGAAGCAAACCGCATTTGCTGGTTGCATATAACAAGTGGGAAAGGGTTAAAGATCTCCAGAGAAATCTTACTTGTTTGCTTAGGATATGTATTTATATTGGGTGTGGGTGCGCACTTACTTCTGGAAAAAAGTGTTTAAAAAAAATTCCAAAGTTTACAGGTTTAAATATCAGCTCTTTTCAGAGTTTTTGGATTTAAATGAAAGCAATTTTCAGAATTTGTGGAAGCAAATATATGCTCTCGTTAAGAGTTTGTGGGTTAAATGTAAGCTCTTTTCAGAGTTTTTGGGTGTTAATATGTTGTGCTATCTTCAGATTTTGTGGGTGTAAATGTAAAGTCTTTTCAAAGATTATGAGCGTTAAACATGTTGTTTTCAGAGATTGTAAGTGTAATAGGACGCTCTCATCAGAGTATGTGGGTGTAAATGTATGCATCTTATCTGGCCTTCTATACACACTATGGCCCAGTATATCTGGCCCTCTGTAAACACTACGACCCAGTATTCAAAAAGCTCCTAAGGAAAATATTAACTGTGTTGAATTTTGTTTGATATTTAAAATTGAAGTGGCGCTCATAGGAGATTGAGTCATCTGCACTTGTCCATGCTGTTGGTAATAACTTGTGATTCAAGTTTTAAAATATTCAAAATCTCCTGTGTTGATTTTCACTAAATAAGAGCACCGCATAACGGGTGCCACGCTCGGCTACGGGTGCAGTTTTGAATAAATGAAAGCTTGTCAGATTATTTTTTTTAAGGTCACAGTGACCTTGACCTTTGACCTAGTGACCCAAAAATGGGTGTGGCATGTAGAACTCATCAAGGTGCATCTACATATGAAGCTTCAAAGTTGTAGGTGGAAGCAATTTGATTTTAGAGCCAATGTTCAAAACAAATAAATATTAAGGTTTTAGCACGACGCGGACAGTGGACGTCGGACGAAGAGCTGGCTATGACAATACCTCGGGTTTTCTCCGAAAACGCCGAGTTAAAAAATAAGGTATAAACGTCAAATGTTACAAATTATTTTAAATGTCTCTTCAATTTACCACATAGGTACACTATTTGTATATTAAGGACAGTTTCTTTTCTTACAGAACTAACTACATACCTTCTTGTCTGCTTTATTGGAAGAATGGCACAATACAATGGACAGCTGCACACCAGGAAATATCTTAAACAAAGAAAACTACTGTTCTCAACTAACTTGCAGAATGTCTGGACACCAAAACACAGATTTCTGTTTATTAAACCAGGTTTTGGGAGAATTTGGTTAATGCAGGGTTTAAGAATTTATAGTCAAAATATATAAAAACTCAACTCTGATTTTCAAGATCCCTTGTAATTCAAAATAAACATGTATGATAACATAAATTTACTTGAGCCCTGCTCTTGGAAAACAGGGCTAAATACATAAGTCATATGCATAAAATGTAATCACTTATGAGACCCTACAGAAGCACAGGCATCCGCTTTTATTGTATTTTATGTTTAACCCTTTACCATTAAGATACTTATTTTCACACATTTGTAGTTCCTCAGAAAGTTAAATTTTATTAAAGACCTTTGCTAGATTAACATTTTTAAAGCTTCATTTTCAACCCTTAGATACTGATGAGCAGCAAACAGAATAAAACCTGAACAGTCTGCTGGCTACTCACAGGCTGTTTTGGTTTTATGCTGTTTGCACATTGCCATTTTCACTTTGCTTCTGAGTGGGAAAGGGTTAAAGGAAGTCTCTTCTTAAACAAAATCCAGCTTAAGTGAAACGTGTCATCCATGATAATAATGTGTGGAACGCACAGGCTTATCTGGGACAACACATTACGCAATAGCATTAAGCCCTGTTTTCCCAGAGTGAGGCTTTAATTAAATGAGTTGTGTTCTGAGAAAACTGGGCATAATGCATGTGCGTAAAGTGTTGTCCCAGATTAGCCTGTGAAGTCTGCGCACTTTCCGCCTAAATTGGATTTTTGCTTAGAAGAGACTTCATTTTAACCAATAATGTCATAAAAGCGGAAAGTGTCGTCCCTGATTAGCCTGTGCGGACTGCACAGGCTTATCTGGGACGACTCTTTAGGCACATGCATTATGCCCAGTTTTCTCTGAAAACGACTCAAATTATCAATAAATATCATACAGAGCTGAATGTGAAAAACATTTCTATCATAATGTACTGAAGGTATTTGCTTGAGACAAGAAACTAAACCCTTACATTTGTTATGATCTGGTTGCCAACAACCACATGTGGAACATTGCTTTTCATCTTGACGGCTTCTCTGGCCAACTAAAACAAAATGTCAGTTCAATAGAATCATGTCAATAAAATATATAAAATAGGTGAAAAATACAAACGAAAAACCACAACAAATGCTTAATGAATACAGATAAAATGAGAACATTAAGTCATTTAACTCTATATAAGTATATGCAAGTTAGAGAATACCATGTCACATACTCAAATCAATTCACATTTTCATGTAAAATATTATGATGTTTATTAACTAATGGGTAAACTTTGAAACATATAACGAATGTTATAATTTGAAAAATTTACAGTGTAAAATAGAAAATACATAGAGAACAATTACCTATGAATTATTTTTTTAGCGTAAACAAACACATATATGAAACATTTAGTGCAAAATAACATATACATAAAACATGTATGTTTTCACAATTTTGGGAATGGGGCTGGTTCGCTTTGGAATGAGAAATATCTCGGCGTTTTGACTAAAACTTGGATATAAGTGTTGTCGTTGATTTGCTAAAAAAATGCTTCAAAGTTAAGATTTTTTTTTCAATACTATATTGACTTATGTTCAACTTATAGAGCTGGATGGGAGATGAACTAAATGTTGTGACTTAAAAAAAGAAGAGTTTTTTTTGAAACCTTCAATTGGGATATTTAAGGTTCCAATGAAGAAAAATATATACCTCTTTCCATTGGGAATCGGACCAAATACCAGCCCCGAATTGGAACAACAAAACCCAATGCATTCATACATAAATTAGCCACAGACTTGAGAATTTCCATGAATTAAAGTTTGTCTATTTTTGTTGTTTTTTGCCATTTCAACAGTATTTCAGTCACATCACAAGGTCTATTAATCAACGCACACTTTTCCTGGCTTAGCTCGTTTGCCATTGATTGGTTAAGTTTCTTTTCTGGAGCGTAATACTTGCTTCCAGGCAGAGTTCCATGGGAGAGAAAACTTCTTAATCTGGGAAATCAAGCCCTTGGAAAGCAGTGTGATTTGAGCATTGTCCAGTTTACAGTTAGTAGATATGAGCCTCGTTCTAGGTAAATGGGGCTTAATGCATGTGCGTAGAATGTCGTCTCAGATTAACCTGTGCAGTCCCCACAGGCTACTCTGGGACAACACTTAACACTTCTATGATATTTTTTGTTTAAAGGCAGTCTCTTATAAACAAAAATCCAATCTAGGCTGAAAGTGTATTTCAAGATTAGCCTTTGGAGAATGCATACTCAAATCTGGGACGACATTTTACACACATTCATGAAGACACATTTACCCACCGCACAGTTCATATCATACTTAAACTGTCTTATCTGTTCATACTGTTCGGCCATTTCTCCAGTTACATGTTTTTTACTGATAATTTACAACTAAGACTCCAAACGCTAGAAATGTGTTACCTGGGCGAAGAGTTCCTTGCAGAAGAGCAGGTTTTGTGCGTTGTCAAGTCTCTCTTGCCAGTGGGAGTTCGGGGGAGTCCGACCGATGGCGTCCGGCATTTGAAGAGTGGCACTCATCAGGTTCATGGAGTCTAGCAAACACACAGCAAAATGACATACAGTCTTCATATTAACTTACTTGCCCCATTTTCGGGAAAAGTAAAATTTCATTAAGGCAAGTTAAAATGTGTCGAATGTCTGTCGGAAAGTGCACATTGAAGATTAAAGAGTTTTAAAACGTTTCAATTTACATGAATCATGAATGAAAAAAAAAAAGTTTTTCACAATCACTTTATTGCATTATTTTCTTACCACTGACCACATGTATAACATGGCTATCATTTGGTATCTTTTATTTTTTCCCCTAATATTGGACCAGTTTGGCTTTGATTTAAGCAAGTTGAAAGTGTAGGACTCATGCCTGATTGCCATGATGTGTTCTATAAGAATGCCTTGTAAATAGGGCTGAGGATTTTTCTTTAACAATCTAGGGACCCAGCATAACTAGAGCTTTGTAACAGACGTGACGTATACCCCACGTGCCGCATTGACACAGACTATTTTGCATGCTGTCTTCACAAAACAAAAGAATCAAATGTATGGCAATTTTTAAGAATTATAATGCCATTATCATTTATGGCCATTTCGACCTTTGAACTCTTGAATTATTTCGCATGACATGCCGTCCTAATTTATGGCCATTTTTATACTTTTGAACTCCAAGTGTGACCTAGACCTTGGAGTTATCGACATAATTCTTTCGCATGACACGTCCAATGATTGTGAACAAATGTACCAGGTATTTTTAAAATCTCACAATAAATGACATAGTTATGGCCCGGACAAGATCATTTATGGCCATTTTTGACCTTTGAACTCACAGTGTGACCTTGTCGTTGCAGATATCGATGTAATTCTTTCGCGCGACACACCGTCCAATAATGGTGAACAAATGTGCCAAATGATTTTAAAATCTCCAATGAACAACATAGTTATGGCCCGGACAAGCTCATTTACACTATATGGCCATTTTTGACATTTGAAATTAAAGTGTGACCTGGACCTTGGAGTTATCGACGTAATTCTTTCGCGCGACACACCGTCCAATGATGGTTAACAAATATGCAAAACGATTTTAAAATCTCACAATATACAACATAGTTATGGCCCAGACAAGCTCATTTATGGCCATTTTTAATCTTTGAACTCAAAGTGTGACCTTGACCTTCGAGATATTGACGTAATTCTTTCGCGCGACACACCGTCCCATGATGGTGAACAAATTTGCCAAATGATTTTTAAATCTCACAATGAATGACATAGTTATGGCCCAGACAAGCTCATTTATGGCCATTTTTAATCTTTGAACTCAAAGTGTGACCTTGACCTTCGAGATATTGACGTAATTCTTTCGCGCAGCACACCGTCCCATGATGGTGAACATATTTGCCAAATGATTTTAAAATCTCACAATAAATGATAAAGTTTTGGCCTGGACAAGCATTTTACCCTTGAACTCCAAGTGTGACCTTGACCTTCGAGATATCGACGTACTTTTTTCACGCGACACACCGTCCCATGATGGTGAACAAATGTCCCAAGTTATTTTTAAATCTAACGATAAATGACATAGTTATGGTCCGGACAAACTTTCGGTTTAAAACACACTAAGTGACCCCGTGACCTAGTTTGTGACCCGGCATGACCCATATTCAAACTTGACCTATACATCATCAAGATACAACTTGTGACCAAGTGTGGTGAAGATCGGATGAAATTTCGGGACAGACCGACAGACCGACCAACCGACAAAGTGACTCCTATATAGCCCCTATTACCAAATGTAATGGGGGTATAAAAATTAGGGTCCAAGGGCACATGGACTCCTGCATATTTATATGAACTTTGTTCTGGGAAAACAGACTAAATGCATGTACCTCAAGTGTCGTCCCACATTAGCCTGTACAATATTCACACGCTAATCTGGGATGACACTTGCTGCCTTAACTGGATTTTTGCTAAGAAGAGACTTCCTTGAAACAAAAAATTTCATTCAAGTTCAAAACATCGCTCCTGATTAGCCTGTGCACAGGCTTATCGGAGAGGAAACTTTAGGCACATGCATTTAGCCCCATTTTCCCAGAGCGTGGCTCAGTCATATCCCTGATACCAGTCATTCACTGTCGTCAGCCTGTAAAGTGAGTACCTGGCACAGACTTGATCTCAACCTGCACATACGCCGTCCCCTCCAACTCGCTAGGGATGACCACCTGTAGGGGATTCTGAAGGGCTGACCCCACATCCGTCTGATCACCAGACGACGTACCAGTGTTCTTTGTGACCTCAAATGTACCACCTTGCCAGAACCTAGAACCAGCTGAAGAAAAAATAGAAAATATAGCATTGGTTGGCATAAATGCAGTTTTGATAATGGAAATAAGCTTTTATCCTTTAATTTATTTTCTTGTAAAATAGGTTATGCAATTTATATCTTAGACTCAACAATTATGTGAACATCGGAAAAACAGTAAATAACGCACATCAAAGCTTCAGGCAATCTCAAACTGAATTTACCCAAGCTAATAAAGAGGCACACACAAATGAGTCGTGTTCTGAGATAACTGGGCATAATGCATGTGCGTAAAGTGTTGTCCCAGATAAGCCTGTGCAAATTGCACAGACTAATCAGGGACGACACTTCCCGCTATTATGACATTTTATGTTTAAATGAAGTCTCTTCTTAGCAAAAGTCCAATTAAGGCGGAAAGTGTTGTCCCTGATTAGCCTGTGCAGACTGCACAGGCTAATCTGGGATGACACTTTACGCACATGTATTATGCCCAGTTTTCTCAGAACGCGACTTAAATATTAACAACCCTATAAATGCCTGATAAACAAACAGTTAACATCTATCACATCACAAGCTCACAACATTAAGCATTTACCAGATCATGGGAGGTCTTGGATTTGATACTGCTTATGGGAGCATTCTCCGGACACCAAAAACTGGTTTAACCCATGAAACGGACTCAAGAGGGTTTTAATAAGCCTTTGTCTTTCGATTAAATCAAGCTTAAATACATAGGTTCAAACTAATTACCAGATCTGTAGCTGAGATCACCGATGATTGCGTTGCCAACTTTCTTGAGTCGCCAGCTCTGTCTTAACTTTAGTAGTTCCATGTGGAACTTGTCGGAGGATGCCCCGGTCTTATCCTCGTGTGACCTTTTGAGTCTCTCTGCACCGCTGAGTAACACCGCAGAGGCCGCACTGAGACCCTGAATAGAAGGGGATAAGATGGATCTGAGCCTGGTTTTGGAAAAACATCACTCAATGCATGTGAAGTGTTGTCCCTGATTAGCCTGTGCAGTCCACACAGGATAATCAGGGACAACACAGGACTCCCCCCTGGCTCAAAGAATTATGTCGCCAACAATTTCGCAAAATGGATTGTCGCAAAATTTAAGAACCTGTAGCCAAAGTTTTAGCCAAGCATTCGGAACTGCCTGTTTGGTTACAAAAGACTAAACAAATAGTATTGGAGTACTATGTACAATGTACAGCAACTTATGTTATTGGTAAATTTCACAACAATTTCTGCCTAATTGGATTTTTTCTAGGAAAAGACTTACTTTACATGAAAAATACAATTAAAGCGGAAAGTGTCTTCTCTGATTAGTCTGTGAAGTCTGCACTGGCTACTCTGGGACGACACTTAACGCACATATATTAGACCCACATCGAGGCTCTAATGAGAAGTTGATGTTGATTGTAAACAAATTGAACTTTCAAGTAGGCTGACTGTTTTCAACAATTTTCCCAGGTACCAAAAAGGAAAGTGGTGAAGTTGTTGAAATACTTGTGAAACACACTGATTGGAAATTAATTAGAGCTTTGTCTTAAACCTGTCTCATACCCAAGCACCTCAACGTCAGCTATGATCATAGGCAAATAACTCAGGAATACATGCTGGGAAACTTTTCGTCTGCTAAAATGTCGTCTGCTGAATTTCTAAAATTAGCATTTTCTTCCATTTTTTTTCAAAGAATGCTATCAGAATGGCAAAAAAATTGGATCCTGATGGGACGCCACTTTCTGTGGTGTCTCATCTGGATCCAAACTGTTTGCAAAGGCCTTCAAAATTTGGTTCCAGCACAGAAAGAGTTAACGTGAAAAAATCTACACCTCAAATGGATGACATAAAACTTTTCACATTGATTTGTCAATAAGAAATGTTGACATCATGTCATCCACCAACAGACAAACTGACAAGATGAATCTTATACATCCCCTCACTGCGTTGGTGGCTAAAATAACAGCTGGAAAAAAATTGAAAATTATTGTGGTCCAAACCCTATAGGTTCAGTTCCCGAATGGCATTAAGATCATCAACATGGTCATTTAAAACATGTTGAGCAAGTTCTAAATATTATTTTAATAAGGAAATATTTAGGTTACTGAGTTTTTATATGGCACATTGTCATATGGTGGGTTGGTGGTAAATAAATACCTTAATTATTTTTATTTTTTAAGTTTCAGATATTAATACAAAATATGACTTTAAAACAAGTAGCTCTCTATTCATAATCAAAGCCGGAAAGCCATGGTAACAGTACCATGTTTATGGTACAACCGGTATTTCTTTTAAAGAATGATAAGAAATGAAATCTCTCAAATACTTAAGTTCACAGTCCTATGAAACCATCACAAATTCTTTAAGTCTTTAATTCTCTGTGATGAGTAACTTTACAAATTCTGATGAAGTTTATTCAAGATGTTATAGCAACCTATTGTGAAGATTTTAACAGTGGCTAGAGAATTTAAGAACAAGAGCACCGCCTTGCGGGTGCAGACCGCTCATCTATTTTTCTTTTTAAAGGTTTAGGGACCTATCTCAATTTCAATCACAAAGGAGGGAGGGGTGAAGAGCGGTGTATAGTGTGGGTGAGTGGTCATTTATTACATTATCTTCCAAAAATACAAAAAAATGCAAACAATTTATTTTTTGGGGGGGGGGGGGGGATTCTTGGGTGGGATGGTTGGACGGTATTTCAAATATAAAATAATAAAAATAAACATTTGTGTTTTTTAACCATGTTTGAAAAAAAACACAAGAGATGTTCTTCAGAAACACAATGCCCCCTATTGCACCGCTTTGAAAAAAATTTTAGCTTTTTTTACCTTTGACCGTGAAGGATGGCCTTGAACTTGAACTTCCACCACTCAATATGTGCAGCTTCATGATAACGCAGCTTTGAACTTATTTTTTTTTTTACCTTGAAGGATGACCTTGACCTTGAAGGATGACCTTGACCTTCCACCACTCAAAATGTGCAGCTTCATGAGAACGCTGCTTCAATTTTTTATTTTTTTTACCTTGAAGGATGACCTTGACCTTGAACTTCCACCACTCAAAATGTGCAGCTTCATGAGATACACCTGCGTGCCAAATATCAAGTTGCTATCTTCAATATTTAGAAAGTTATGGCCAATGTTAAAGTTTCGGACGGACAGACGCCATATATTTGACATTTGACCTTGAAGGATAACCTTGACCTTCACCTTTGACCACTCAAAATGTTCAGCTCCATGAGATACACATGCATGCCAAATATCAAGTTGTTGCTATCTTCAATATTGAAAAAGTTATGACCAATGTTAAAGTTTTCGGATGGACAGACGCCATTAATTTGACATTTGACCTTGAAGGATGACCTTGACCTTTCACCACTCAAAATGTGCAGCTCCATGAGATACACATGCATGCCAAATATCAAGTTGCTATCTTCAATAGTGAAAAAGTTATGGCCAATGTTTAAGTTTTTTATGGACGGACGGACAGACAGACTGACATACTGACGGACAGTTCAACTGCTATATGCCACCCTACTGGGAGTATAAAAATTATTTTTTTGGGGTGGGGGGTGTTATAGTGTGAGGGTGTGGTGGTAATTTATTAAATGATCTTTAAAAAAAAAATGGGGGGGGGGATTCGGGAGGGGGGCGGGCGTGGGGGATGGTTTGGGTGGAGTCTATTGTGGTATGTCAGGAAAGAGTTGTTTTGTCAAAGTATCAATCAAATCTAATCAAAAATAATGAAGTTATGGCAATTTTAGCAAAATTTAATAATTTGACCTTGAGTCAAAGTCATTCAAAGGTCAAGGTAAAAGTCAAAAAAGGGGCATAATTACGTAAAAATGACAACCAGAGTTATGCAACTTGTTCTTTACTGTTCCCTTATGATAGTTTGCGAGTGTTCCAAGTATGAAAGCAATATCTATGATACTTTAGGGGTAAAGTGGACCAAAACACAAAACTTAACCAAATTTTCAAGTATAAAGGGCACATAATTCCGTCCAAATGCCAGTCAGAGTTACATAACTTTGCCTGCACAGTCCCCTTACCATAGTTAGTAAGTGTTGCAAGTATGAAAGCAATAGGTTTGATACTTTAGGAAAAAAGTGGTCCTAAACACAAAACTTAACCAAATTTTCAATTTTCTAAGTATAAAAAGGGCACATAATTCTGTCAAAATGTAAGCCAGGGTTATCTAACTTTGCCCGCCCAGTCTCCTCATGATAGTATGTAAGTGTACCAAGTTTGGAATGCAATAGCATTGATACTTTATGAGAAAAGTGGACCTAAACTCAAAACTTAACTGGACGCCGACGCCAAGGTGATAACAATAGCTCATTTTTATTTTTTTTTAAATAGATGAGCTAAAAATGGTTGGATCGTCATTTTCAACTGATTGATATTGGGTTTGTAAGTTGTATTTTGTTATTAGTTTCAACAAATTTTCATGTTTTGGGAAAATAGTAAAGTAATATCATAAAACAAGAGCACCGCATAATGTGTACCACGCTAGGCTACGGGTGCAGTTTTGAATAAATGAAACTTGTCAGAATTTTTTTTAAGAGGTCACAGTTACATTGACCTTTGACCTAGTGACCCCAAAATGGGTGTGGCGTGTAGAACTCATCAAGGTGCATCTACATATGAAGTTTAAAAGTTGTAGGCGGAAGCACTTTGATTTAAGAGCCAATGTTTAGGTTTTAGCATGACGCGGACGTCGGATGGCAGACGACATGACAAGCTGGCTATGACAATACCTCGGGTTTTCTCTGAAAACGCCGAGCTAATAAAGAAATCAGTTTTTGTTTTATTTTTTTCATTTTAAATTTACCTATCACATAAATCATGGAACATTGTAAGTGTATCAAGAACTTAAATACCATTTGTTTAGCATAGTGTAACGAATTTCAATGTAAAATAAAATTGTTCAATGAAAAACAAGCCACAAAATTACTGCTAATTATCTCTCGCACATTTATTGAATTAAAACGTACACATTTTTGAATACCTGAATTATACAAGAAACCGTCGGAGACGGGTGATGCTCCCCAAAGGTTTGCACTATATTGTTGGGGCCTAGCTCTAGGTATTGGTAGCGTATTAAAATTAGGCAACAATGAGTTTATATCAAAATAAACAATGTCTCCAAGTAACTCATTTTATTCCACCACCGTTAAAATGCACATAGTTTAGAATAGCCTCAGCATTCGCGTCACAAGTGATGACGTATACAAAGCTTACACAGTTGTACGTATTCAAATGTACATGTAGTTAAAATACTTCGTCAGGAATAAATACTCTAAAGTTCCGTGATAAGTTGACAAATATTCTGTAAAAAGTCACAATAATGGAAATATGTTCACTTAAAAGTGTTTTCTTTACTAATTGTTCGGATTAATTCACAATATGGATTAGTTATTTACACTTATCGGGAGCAAGCTGATGTTAATGCTTCTCCCCCACAAGAAAAATCAAGACTGACTAGAAAATCAACAAAACGTTCGAAGTTTGGCCGAAATGTGGCCGAAAACTGGCCGAAATGTGATCGAAAACTGGCCGAAAATTGGCCGCGGCCATAAATCGGCCACCGGCCAAGAAACGGCCTCAGACCGGCCTTAAATCGGCCAAAAAACGGCCATAGATACAAAATGGCGGAGAATCGAACGCTGACTTCGTCACATAGTTTCACAACATGGATATTACGCTGAATACTTAAATTACCTAAGTGTAACGAAAGGATAAAACACTTAATACACAAATAACATACACATATGTGCTAAATGATATTGCAAGTTCAATGCACGGATATTGACATCAGTCTACTGAGTTATAATACACGTAAACAGAAGGGAGACAATTCTCGCTAATGAAATAAATCGTTAAGAGTGGAAGTGGATTAAAGTGTTGCTCTGCATATTTTACGAGAAACTTGGACCAAGATGACAAGCAACAATGCCTTGTGTGTGCTTGTAGGTTATTGTCTGATAGTTTTCTTGGTCCAATACGACTATGGAAAAACATCAAACCGTCACAGAGGTAAGGTACTTCATCACCCCCTCGACAAGTCATGGCAACTCCGTTTGCCATTTAGCTACTCGCGCATATCCTAAGATTATATGAAGAAACGAAATAAAGTTCAAAACTGGAACAAAGGAACTCTGAAATGCTGTCCATAATCCATCATTCGATGCCTATCCATTAAGTGCCCACTTTATGGCCGGACACCAAACGGACTCGTCACGTTATGATCCTCCACCGTGACGAGCGGTTTACCCGTACGGTGCTTAGTGGAACGCGAAGCCGCGTACGGGCCTACTCCTGTAGGCGAATTTCAGCGATGTTTTCTACGAACATCTCGCAAACACTCATGGAATAACGATTATGAACAGTTACAATAAGCAAACGTTTGTCCACAAAGTAAGAAAAGGTACATGTCCAAAGCTTCTGCATAGCTACCACGAGCAACTCCGGTAAAGCGCTCACATAAACCATTATGGTTTAAATTTACAACGGTATCTTAGTCGTTCAGGTCCATTCCTGCACATCCGCATTACGAAATTCACCATAGACACTTCAGGTGTCGTAATGAATGGGTCATTGAATGTTTTCTTTAGTTTGCCCCTTACAGCTAATCCACTTGATTCATCGATCAGCCATTGAGCAACATACGTCTGGCAATCGTAGCAGGATGCTAGTGGATCACGCAAATGAAAGCATCGCCGTACACTTTTTACTTCAGCGTGACCGAGATGTCCCTTAGCCTTTTCATGCGCTCTCTGCACGCCGTTCTTAACAATTTTCTCAATATTTGCTTCTGCCCATGATTGTTTCTGCCGACGATCGAATTCCGTCTTCCTTTGAAACGCTTGCTCATGATTGACAGCGATCCATTTAACATGCTCAGTGTCAGCACAGGATCTCTTCACCAATGGCGATGAAGTCGTCAAACCTTCCACGTTTTGCTGGCTACTAACATGATTGCCCTCGCAATAAGCTTCTTCAACAAACCTAATGCATACGGACATGTTGTTGTTTTCAGGCACTTCCGGTACTACATTACCTGTTTTCCGGCACAGTCCGTGTTTAACAAATTCGTTGAGACAACCGTCATTTACGTTTAGGCTCTTTGGTGAGGAGATCAATCGCACGTTACTGATGCTTTCGCTCAGACCCCCAACATCGACCCTTCTGACCGACGATACTTCAACAAAATCATCGTTGCCGCCAACTTCTTGACCATCCAGAACAATCACGCCCTGATTATTCAAAATTTCAGCAGACCCCGCAGCGCCCTTCGTAAGGACACCATACCCGAGAGGAACCTCGTCATCAATCTCCGCAACGATCGCCTCGCGTCGAACCAACACATGGCCAAGCCTAAGCTCGAACAGGCCCTTGCCTATTTCCTTAAAAGGTACCCCACTGGCACCCCTCAAGCTTGTACTTCCGCTCAGCACCGGCTTACTACCTTCCGGTATCCTTTGGTACACTTTCGTTGAGACGATGGTTTTCGATGCCCCCGTATCTGTTGTGAATATGACCGGCACCTCGTTAATCGATCCCTTCACGAACAGACCGTCACCAAGGCTACGCAGCCTCTCCTTGGCGCCCTTTCTTCCCGGTACCCTTCTGGCGTCTTGTCTGGTTTCTCGTTGGCCTACCTCGCAACTCTCCTCTACTGGGACCTCCCTCTGGCCGCAAGGGCTGGTCCACTCCCGTTTAAATGGTCTTCTTTTGACTCTTTTCCGGTCGACGGATCTACATCCGGTTTGCCGTGCTTTTTCGGACATTCACGTGCAAAGTGCCCCTTCTCGTGGCAGTAGAAACACTCGATGTCCCTCTTTCCTTTAAAGCTACGAGATCGGGCCGCTTCCGCCTCTAGCTTCTCCACTCTAGCTAACAAGGACTTCACGGTGTCCACATCGTCCACGTTCTTTACTTCCGGTCTGGTGAAGCTTGTTTTCCGCTTCTGGTGAGTTTCATCTGGGCATCGTCTAAGGTAATCTCCCTCCTCTTCAGCGTCTGAATCATCATCGACGGCTCTCCGCACAACCCCACGGTTTTTTCGGCGCATCCCTCTGCATATTTCGGATTTGAATGAGTGTCACCGCATGATACAACGCCTCATCTATAGTCCGTGGCTCCTTATTAAACTCGACTTCGAATCGGATCTCCTCATCGTACAGACCGTCCAAAAACCGTCGAACAAGATCTTCATTTCGCGTTCTTTCATCGCGCCCACTGTGCGCTCTATCGTAAAGTCTCTTTAATTCCTGGGCAAACTCTTCCAGTGTTTCGCCATGTCGCTGCGAACGGCGGCTAAATTTTGCCGCAAACGACCGTGGAGTTTCGATTATCTTGAACCTACTATCGATCTCGCGTAGCAGTTCGTAATAATTGTCGAGAACATGTGGTGGCAATTGGGAGAAAACAAATTGCGCTGCCGCCCCTTCCAGCCTCGGCAACAGTTGGTCTAACCTTTCGTCTTCTCCCCAACCATACCGATTGGCGATTGTCTCAAACTGCGCAATCCACGTTTGCCATTCCTCTTTACCGGTATATTGGGCCATGCGCACGGCTGGCAGTCTACGATAATCTCGATCCTGGACATGTGTTGGTCGCCTGTATTGTCCGTGCGCGTCACCATGGTCGCCGGGGGACAATACCCGACCACGTTGGTCTTGCTGGCCTTGATACGCGGGATTGCCAAATATATCAAACCGGTATGCTTGATGTGCATCGGGACCGTTATCTCCTTGTCCTTTCCGACTGGCTGGAGACACGTTTTGCCGAAAACCGTAACGCTCCCGTACGTTTTCGATAGCAGGCTCTCGCCTGTGTACCGACTGCGCGTCCTGAACGCCCTCATTGAGAAACGGTTGCACCATTGCGCCATTATTTGCGTCTGCTGGTCGAGATTCGCAACACTCGCCGTGGTTTCCGGTATGACGACGCACGTCGTCATTCGCCTGGCAGTTTGCTTCCGTCGGCGTTTTGTGCGTCGTTCCTTTCAGGTCTCTTAAGTCACGAGCCATGGCCTTCAGCGCCTCGTTCATGCTCAGCAATTGGCGATCTAAATTACGATTGTCCGAACCGGATACTCGACCCTCCGGACCCGCGACATCATCCCTACTCCCACAAGATTCTCCGCTCGACCGTTCACAATCATCGTCATCAATGCCGCTTCCGTTACGCTCACCGAAATATATCTCTCCCTCACTGTCAACTGGTCTAGGTTCTGCCATTTTATGAGCGTATTATTTATTCACGCGAATATATAAAATAATTTCTATCAATAAACGCGAGCGTAGAGCTAATGTTAATTCTTCATGTGAAAATGTTAGTAATTGCGGTAACCAGCTATTATTGTTCCGTATATTTAGATTAGCCGATGAACATGTGTAAAAGTATTTATTTAATTTAGAATTTCAACTCGCGGTAAATTGCTGTCATCATTTGCTTTAATATTTAATAATCTATGTCGCTCATTTTACTAAGGTGTGCATGCGTACTTGTTATTGTTAATGAGTGAACAGATTTTTTATTCCTAAGGTATGTTTACGGCGTTATGAGTTCGCATCACAGGATTAGTTAAATAATAAAACTAATCCCACCGCTCGTCCACCAGAAATTGTTGGGGCCTAGCTCTAGGTATTGGTAGCGTATTAAAGTTAGGCAAAATGAGTTTATATCAAAATAAACAATGTCTCCAAGTAACTCATTTTATTCCACCACCGTTAAAATGCACATAGTTTAGAATAGCCTCAGCATTCGCGTCACAAGTGATGACGTATACAAAGCTTACACAGTTGTACGTATTCAAATGTACATGTAGTTAAAATACTTCGTCAGGAATAAATACTCTAAAGTTCCGTGATAAGTTGACAAATATTCTGTAAAAAGTCACAATAATGGAAATATGTTCACGTAAAAGTGTTTTCTTTACTAATTGTTCGGATTAATTCACAATATGGATTAGTTATTTACACTTATCGGGAGCAAGCTGATGTTAATGCTTCTCCCCCACAAGAAAAATCAAGACTGACTAGAAAATCAACAAAACGTTCGAAGTTTGGCCGAAATGTGGCCGAAAACTGGCCGAAATGTGATCGAAAACTGGCCGAAAATTGGCCGCGGCCATAAATCGGCCACCGGCCAAGAAACGGCCTCAGACCGGCCTTAAATCGGCCAAAAAACGGCCATAGATACAAAATGGCGGAGAATCGAACGCTGACTTCGTCACATAGTTTCACAACATGGATATTACGCTGAATACTTAAATTACCTAAGTGTAACGAAAGGATAAAACACTTAATACACAAATAACATACACATATGTGCTAAATGATATTGCAAGTTCAATGCACGGATATTGACATCAGTCTACTGAGTTATAATACACGTAAACAGAAGGGAGACAATTCTCGCTAATGAAATAAATCGTTAAGAGTGGAAGCGGATTAAAGTGTTGCTCTGCATATTTTACGAGAAACTTGGACCAAGATGACAAGCAACAATGCCTTGTGTGTGCTTGTAGGTTATTGTCTGATAGTTTTCTTGGTCCAATACGACTATGGAAAAACATCAAACCGTCACAGAGGTAAGGTACTTCAATATATTCAGATAAAAGGAAACGTCTTGAGGGCACAGTAGTTGGGGGGACAATAATTTTTTTTATAGAAAATTTCAAAGGGCCATTACTCTGTGAAAAATCATCCAACCAGAACCCGCTGATTATATGCACATTAATAATATACTTGGAAAATCTTTCAGTTGCTATTGTAGGATAACTAATGGCAATATATGTGACTCTCGCTCTGGCATAGAACCCTGGACATAGACATGCACGGACGGACACACGGGCGGACAGACGAAGCGGTGACTATATGCTCCCACAAAATAAATTTGGTGGGAGCATAAAAAAAGTTATTATGTCCATATGTTAGACGCACTGGAATATAACATGCAGGCAATTTTTTCAAGAAAAAAATGTGTGACTTTTTTCTTTGAAATATGGTACTATGTATTTCAAATGTTTGTAAATGAAAACAATCAGAAACTTAACAAGAGCACCGCATAACGGGTGCCACACTCGGCTACGGGTGCAGTTTTGAATGAATGAAAGCTTGTCAGAATTTGTTGTTTTTTTTAGTTTTAGTTTTTTTGTTTTTCACAGAGACCTTGACCTTTGACCTAGTGACCCCAAAATGGGTGTGGCATGTAGAACTCATCAACGTGCACATATGAAGTTTCAAAGTTGTAGGTGGAAGCACTTTGAATTTAGAGCCAATGTTAAGGTTTTAGCATGACCCGGACGGCCGACGGATGGCACGACGACCTGGCTATGACAATACCTCGGGTTTTCTCTGAAAACCCTAAGCTAAAAATTACAAGAATACATACATTTTCATGCTTATTTGTTAATTCATGTCCATTCACCATATTCATTCTTATAGACGCTCTGTTGTGAGTTCATTTAGCTGAAGATGAGAGACAATTAGAGACCTCAATCTCCTAATTAGTCACATCTAAATTAATTTAAGCCCTTGACTTTCAGATTGAATTTACAAATGCTTGTTTGTAGCATGGATGCTTAAAAAACATCTTCGGATATGTCATGCTCATCTTGGATTTAGCTTACTTTTAAAATGACTACTTATATTTAATGAAGATAATATTAGCAAAGTATTATGTGATCTGTGGATAAGGCTGGTGACTGTTAATAGAAAAAACATTAATAACATTACAAAGCTTAAAATGTTATAATACATGCATATATGGAACAATAAAAATGGTAGCAGTCATCTTTTTTTGCTTTATTCGATTTCAGTGGAAGTATTATTCTATATTTTGGAAAAGTGACCTCGACTTGACAGGCTCTAAACATGATACCAGCTAGGTTTGCATGTATGTGACAGTCACACACAAAAATACAACAAAATACCTTTATCCAAACTAAATTTATTGAAAGGACTTTGTTTTTTTCTATTTTAATTACCAGTGAACTTGACCCCAATGGCCCGGCATGCAATCCCACTCTAGATCAGAATGTAAGTTATATGTACATACAGTACAGTCCACGCGGTTTCCCCATTAAACATCGCAAATAAGTTGATATTTCCTCCAAAATAATTTCAAATCGAACACGCCAAATCTTTATTGTTACCGTATTTTAGTAGAGTACTTATAATAAAGTAATTACAGTAATTGGAACTGGATTAAGTGTTTGACGTTATGAAAACACGCAAAGCTTGTCTTCTGACCTATTGTGTAGACTGCTATCTGCGGTGTTTTGACAAAAGGGATTAACATGTGTGAATGTCACTCTGCCGATTTGGTCCATAATTACTGGTAAACATTGTTTTGAATGTTGACGCGACTAGAATACAATTTTGAATATTTAATGCAAATATCAACTCAATAGTTAACACCTTCTTTTAGCAATCAATGGAATAATCTACCTACAAAGGGAAAATAAATGCATTAGTGAGCAGAGAATAGACTTTGTTCCGACAATTAAAACCATTCCCTATACATTCGTTGAACGTGTTTACTTGAGTAAGTTATGCCTTCAGACAGGAAGCAGCTTTCCTTTGATAACGTCAAACTGTCAATTCACACAGATTTGCGAGACTTTAAACAGTCTTTCAATTTTGCCGATTGTTAACCACGGAGTCCCAAATCATGCAAAAGCCACTTATCGGGATTTTCTTAATCTCCCTTGGAGTTACTGCACGCGGAGTAGCGAGGGAAATTGGAGAAAACGCGTGGACTGTACTGTACACACACAAAAAGTCATCAATATATCTCCAGCCTAACTGAAATTAATTGTGTCATATTCTGAGAAAACTGGGCTTAATGCATGTGCCAAAAGTGTCATCCTTGATTAGCCTGTGCAGTCCACACAGGCAAATAAGGGACGACACCTTCCGCTTTTATGGTAGTTTAAAGGAAGTCCCTTCTTACCAAAAATGTTGCTTAGGCGGAAAGTGTCATCCCTGATTAGCCTGTGCGGACTGCACAGGCTAATCTGGGACAAAACTTTACGCACATGCATTAAGCCAAATTTTCTCAGAACAAGACACATTTAAAAGAATCCCTTTATCTACTTTCAGCAACTTTAGTGACCTTAACTCAACTGACCCCAAATGATGGGTCTCAATGCAGGCCTTAACCTGATTATATAAGGCACAAGGGGGCATATATCTGCTGGTCACAGCCATCCGTCCAGGTCAGTAATTAACTAGAGATTTGTCACAGACGTGAAAAATACCCCACATGCCGCATTGACACATAATGTTTTGCATGTTGTCTTAACAAAAAAATGCGGACACCATGCTCAATGTTTAAAACACACTTAGTGACCCGGTGACCTAGTATTTTACCCCGCATGGCCCATGTTCAAACTTGACCTACACATCATCTAGATACAACTTCTGACCAAGTGTGGTGAAGATCAGATGAAAACTACTTGAATTACAGAGCAGACACCATGCTAAATGTGTAAAACGTACTAAGTGACCCCGTGACCTTGTTTTTTTATCTGGCATGGCCAATGTTCGAACTTGGCTTTAAGATCATCTAGATACAACTTCTGACCAAGTTTGGTGAAGCTCTCATGAAAACAACTTGAATTAGAGAGCTGACACCATGCTCAATGTTTAAAACGCTCTTAGTGACCCTGTGACCTAGTTTTTAACCCGGCATGACCCATATTCGAACTTGACCTAGACATCATCTAGATACAACATCTGACCAAGTTTGGTGAAGATCGGATGAAAACAACTTGAATTAGAGAGCAGACACTGAATACGGACCGACAGACAAGCTCACTCCTATATACCCCCTTAAACTTCGTTTGTGTAGGTATAATTACTTAAAACATATTTGATGTTTTAAATATCTTTCGATGTTATATCAATTGGGCATAATACTGATAAAAAGCTGGTCACGCTTATAAATATTGGTCAGTAGGGACTAAAGTAGAGCTAAAGTATAATAGCAGGGAGCCCCCCTGCACCTTTCGATTTTGATGCCCATCCTTTTAAAATATGTGGCACCTCTTCCATTTTAATGCCCAGATAAAGAGATGTTGCATATGTAACTTCACCAAACCTTTACACAGACACCGACAAATGAGTGGGTAGCATAGCTCATTCTATGCAGAGAGTAGGCGAGCTAAACATTTCTTGCCAAAACCATATACACTAGACTCAAACAAATGCCCTGCAAAGGTTTATATGCACCTCTTGTCTTTGTCCCATCAACCAATGTTGAACATTGCCTTTGTCCCATCAACCAATGGTAAACATTGCCCTTGTCCCATCAACCAATGGTATACATTGTCCTTTTCCCATCAACCGATGGTAAACATTGTCCTTGTCCTATCAACCAATGGTAAACTAGGCCCATATTCACCCACCTTTTCTTAGACTTCGAATCGTATTTAAATGTCATGTAAAAATATCAGTTGTTTACAAATATGCAATGATGTTGTAATATGAATGCCAAAATACCAGTACCCACTGGTAAATAGCAAGAAAATATCAGTTAACAAAATTATTTCTGGAGAACTGAAGTATTTATTGTTCATTTTAATATCTTAAGACTTGAGTGGGTGAATCTGGGCCTATATATTCAAATAATGCCAAATTCAAATAAGCTCATTCCAATTAATGCATCCATTTCCAAAAAATAAATAACTGAGCTGTCACCAACAATTCATACTCACACTTATTAATGACTGAAGCATTATTCCCTTCAAAAACAGCATGATCAAATGAGTCTTGTTCTGAGAAAACTGGGCTTAATTCATGTGCGTAAAGTGTCGTCCCAGATTAGCCTGTGCAATCCGCACAGGCTAATCAGGGACGACACTTTCCGCTTTAATGGTATTTTTAGTTTCAAGGAAGTCCCTCCTTACCAAAAATCAAGTTTAGACGGAAAGTGTCGTCCCTGATTAGCCTGTGCGGACTGCACAGGTTAATCTGGGACGACACTTTACGCACATGCTTTATGACCAGCTTTCACAGAACAAGACACAAATTAATGTTTTATAACTATATGAGTCTCGGTCTGGGAAAACTGGGCTAAACCATGTAGGTTCAGAACCAGATAAGCCTGTGCAGTCCAAGCAGGCTAATCAGGGATGACACTTTCTGCTTTTATTGATTTTTTAATTTAAAGAACGGTCTCTTCAAAAGTAAAACTAGTTTATGCTTAAAGTGTTGTCCCTGATAAAACCTTAGCTGTCTACACTGGCTAATCTGGGATGACACTTTTTCGCACATAAATTAAGCCAAGTTTTCCCAGAACTTAGGTAATATGATTATTTAGCATTATAAACTAAATACATCATGTCATTAATTTCTTTTATGACTCATCAACTACAGTTTTATTTTTTTTACAAAACTGATGAAAACATGTCTCAAGGGCATTCCATCACTGAACTTCAGGGTAACTCAAAGAGGAATTTAACCCATTTATGCCTAGTAGACTCTCCCATTCTTCTAAATTAGATCAATTTATTTCCAAATTAGGGATGTATAGTATATTTGTTTCTATATTTAGAATATTTCTTACAGACATTCCTTTAAGGTAGTGCACCTCTAATGATTTCCCGCGATTTCTTCGAAGGTTGAAGAGCCTACTATTAGGTGCCGTAGCCTAGTGGTTAAGGCGATAGACTAGCAATCTTTTGGGATATTCCCGCGCAGGTTCGAATCCTGCCGACGACGTATACTTTTTTTGCGATGCGTTTTATTTATTTTCTAACGTAATTTGATTTAATATGGCATATAAGCTATATTTATTGTTAAATATGTTGCAATTTTTATGCACATTCTTCAATTATTAAAATTAAAACAACGTTATGGCGAAATTGGGTGATTTACTGTTGAAAATACGAACCATGCATGTTGCATTTTTATTTTTATTTCAAAAAGTAAACGGTAAATCTGTCTAGTTCTTGGTATTTTTGCTGTATATAGTGTTTCTATAAAAACTAAGTTTAAAATATGACTTAAATGATACTATTTTGAATTTTATGTCACTTTGTTTTTAACCGACCCAATTTTTACTTGGCTGAAATCACTTACATTTCATGGCGCTCTTCCATAGATAAAAAATTGTAAAAAATAAATGTCTGTAAAAGAATACTTATTTCATCTTGTTTAAACTTTAAACACCTTTACAGCATCTGTACACACCAACTGCATGCCCATATTTGGAAATTTGAATGAATTATGGAACTTTTATATACCCCAGGGGTGAAAATAAACTGGACAAAAGCCGAGCGTGGGGGTGGTTTTGAAAAAATCGGTATATTTTTTTTAAAAGCATGGAAAGCCTACCTACAAATTTGCATGTAGTTCAGTGAAATGATGCTGATTAAGAAAATAATTAATTAGATTATATTTGGATATGTGCCCATTAGAGGTGCGCTACCTTAAGCAAACAGTGCAGACCCAGATGAGAAGGCCTTTTTTCTAGACACTAGGCATAAATGGGTTAAGTTATTTTAAATGATAATCATCTCTACTATTTTAATTTCAGAAAAAAAGAGATACAATTGATTTGAAATAAAAACTGCATAAAGTAATTTACAAAAAAAATACCAGAGATATTAAATAAAATCATTTACATTGTAATACAGTGTTATGCATAAAATTGATGCATTAGCTATTCTTGTTAAATATCTATTTTCATATTCAGGAAAGGTATGTGCCCTATCCATATATATATATTAAGGTCAAGGACATACCCCACACTATTTACAGTTAGTCTTAAATCTGATCAGCAACTGAGAAACAAAGTCTTAAAAAAACATATATGACCACAATTTCAGGTAACTCAATTCCAATTTACTGGCAATTCAACAATAAAATAGTACCAGAACTGATTTTTCCCCCCAATTATGCTAGGGTCAATAATTATTTCTACACCTAATGCAGTTTAACTGAGTTTGTCCGAGAGCTAGTAGACTTATGCATACTCAACCAGGTAGATCTTCAACACTAAACAGACAATTGGAACTCAATCAATCAACATTGAACCTATATTTACCTTCTTTTTGGCCAAAAGCTGAACGGCAGATTTTGGCTCACTTGTGTCTTGCTGGACATGTGTTAGCACCATGTACTTTTTCTCCTTGGCAATGTTCAGCACGTCAAGGAGTACTCCTACCTCGGTATAGGCTGTCCTGAGTACAACAACAATACAACACCTTTGATACAATGTGTGCTGCATTCTGGGAAAATCGGGCTTAATGCAGTCCCCACATAATAATCAAGGATGATAAATTCCGCTTTTAAGGTATTTTTTATGTAAAAGAAGTCTTTTCATAGCCAAAATCCAGTTTAGACAGAAAGTTTCACCCAGATAAGCCTGAGCTGACTGCACAGGCTAATCTGAGAGGACACTTTTTACAAATGAATTTAGTCACATTTTCCAAGAACAAGGTTCACTAACAGGCCTGTTCACTAAATAACAAAAACTTACAATGTGAAGGTTAGTTTGTGTGTGTGTATTTTTTAAAGCTAATTTGGCCTTGTCGTGCAGTATTTAGAATGTGCTTAGTTTATATGTTTTCTAAACATGATAACAATAAGCCTTTTCCGCCCTATGCCATGGGTCTGAATATTGGCCCCATTCCCAATGCAAATCTGGTTGTTTTTTCCCAATTGAAAAAAAAATCCCAATTCCCAAAAAATTGCCTTGAATTTGTTTTAAAAACAGTAAAATATGTTTAATTGATTATTTAAGACTTTCCTTATTTTCCCCAAAATCTGGCGTTTCGTGCAATTTTTTCCCCTCAAAAAAGGCAAGGCCCTTCCCCCAAAATCAGATAAAAAACCTGCACTTATCACACATGTTTGTAAAATTTTAATTATATGTTATCAAAAAAGTTGTTATTTACCAGTTAACGACTTCTTTGAAATATAAGAAACACCATTTACATGTGATTATTTTTCCCAATTGAGCCAGTTTTGCGAATATTTTTTTTCCCAAAATGGGTTTTTTCACGATGTGGAATTCCCAAACTTCCAGTGTGGCGTTTTCCCAAAATGGAGCAGAAAAGGCCTGCTTATTTTCCCCAAAATCCGGCGTTTCATGCGATTTTTTTTTCCTCTCAAAAAAGGCCAGGCCTTTTCCCCCAAATCAGATAAAAAAACCTGCACTTATCACATATGCTCATAAGATTTTGTAAAATTTTAATAATATGTTATCAAAATAGTTGTTATTGCCAGTTAACGGCTTCTTTAAAAATATAAGAAACACTATTTACATGCTATTAATTTTCCCAATTGAGCCAGTTTTGCGATTAATTTTTTTTCCAAAAATGGGCTTTTTCACGACGCGAAATTCCCAAAATTCCAGAGTGGCATTTTCCCAAAAAGGAATGGAAAAGGCCTGAACAATTTAGGTGTAAATATGCCATAATAAATTGTAAGCATCGAGTATAAATTAAATTTAATAAAGATGCATATTTTCAGGAAAAATACACATAACTTCTACCTCAATGTAGCAAGTATATGATGAAATAGAAAACAGTAAATAATTTTGGAAAAATATAAAATCAAATGTGGATAATATTTTTCCATGAGCCAACATATAAGTCTCAATTTTCAGAACGATAAAGCCATGCATGTGTAGAAGTTAGCCTGCATACTTAAGTTTGTTGCGTACGCTATCCCATGGCCAGAGTGAGGGTTGAAACGTTGCAGCCTCCTTGTCTCCAGTCTCCTCCTCTGATGTCTTGGCACTGTGGTCCTCTGAGCCATCTTCGGTGAAGTCTATTTTCTGAGCACTTTTGGCCAAAGATTCTGACATCGACAGAGGTCTAAAATAAAAGAAGTTTACAAATAACTACTGTTTTCACTTCAATATCTGAAAATGTGCTGGCAGGTACTGTAGTGTCTGTGCATAGACGCTGATATCAAAGGTTATCTTATAAACCGTAATAAACGAGTAACGTATTTCTATAAATTTCTTTTTGTAATTTGTTGTTGTGTTAACATGGGCTTGTAATGTGTTGCATTAATCAAGTTGTTAAATTAATATATTTTACACACTGCCGGATTTTGGGGAAAAAAATCACGCGAAACGCCGGATATTGGGCAAATAAGGAAAGTCTTAACCCTTTCCCTGATAGACCCCTTATCTGATTTGCCACTCCAGGCCAATACCAGTCATGCTGTTCTGATAACAGTAACTCCATATAAGGCTGATAAGCCTGACTACACCATCTTCATAGGGTTATTGGAAAAATATTGGAAACATTCTCAACTGTTACGCCTGTCTTGTTTAAGCTTAATTTTCACTTAGTTCCTTTCATTTCACATCATTTGTGTAAATGTTAAGATTGTAGAGAAATAAATTCTGCTTCCAACCATATAAATTTTAAGTCTGTATTGTAAACAACGCATAAGAAATGTTTGAACAAACAAAGAAGACATACTTTTTTCACATAAAACAGAATTTATTCAGTGATAAATTTACAAATACACATGATTTTAATGCGTATTCATATTACACATTTAATAATAAAATAAACATATATATTTACATAACAAATATATTTACATAACAATAAACATATACATTTACATAACACAACATCAGTATTTACACAAGCTAACAAGTATAGGCTGCAATAAATTATTATTTGCAAACATGAGACTTCTGTAGACAAAAGTTAGTAATTGTACAACTTATTTACTATTAAGTTTTTTTTAATTATAATGCGACATGACAAATGAAATAAAATCTAATCAATTTTTATAATTCATGGCTTATAAAATTAGAAATATTAAATAAATTATTTACTTCTTAGTTTTAAAAATATAATAATCTGAATACTGAAAATATAGTTGCAATATATACAGTAGCAATGTCCTAATCAATGTCCTTTTCTTAGCAATGTGTGTGTCCATGATAACTTTTACTTGATTGCACATGACACGAAGTTAAAAAGTGTCATTACAAGTAAAGTTATTACTCATCACAGGTTGTGATATCTGGCGAAGCAACCATCCTGACACAGGTGGACACCGCAAGTAGCACATCCGAACTTCGTCTCCTTCCGCTGCTTCAGGTATCGGGTGTGGTACTTGCAGGTCTTTGTCTTGTCGGAGAGACGGGACATGACATGGCCCCCCATGTTCATCTGCTCCACCAAGCCATTTCTCCCTCTGCCTTCCGGTGCTGCCCGTTTTCTTTTGCAGTACCCGCCAACCAGTTTTCGGACAAGTTCCAGGCGGAAATCAAGGTGGGTGAACTGCTTCCTGCAGATTCTCCTGCGGGACGTCAGTTTGTAGAGGATGAAGGCATTCACAATGCAACAGTTCAGAAGAAACCAGAAGAGGTATCGCCAGTACTTCTTGGAACAGCGCCCAACGTTATACTTAGCGCGGTACTGGTCATGAAGGTCGACACCACCCATATACATGTTGTAGACGTTCACACTGTGTGGCGACTGTAGCTGCATGACGTTGGCTCCACATCGTCGCTGTACAGGTAAAGTGACGGTAGGGTCGCTCAACGTGGACAAGTGATGAACAAGTCGCTTGTCCTTCCACACAGTGGCAGTCAGGTTGGTGTCGCCCAACTGCATGATCTTAAAGTCTCCGCGCTGGCGTTTCTCTGCTGGCTTCTTCAACTGGCTCGGGAATCCCTTCCTGTTGACCCTGACAGTCCCGCAGGCGTACAGGCCCTTCTCCAGGAGTTCCTTCATGAGAGGTATACCTGTGAAGAAGTTGTCGAAGAACAACCAGCGGAAGGAGTGGTAGTTGTGGTCCACTAGCCTCATCACAACGTTGTGGCCAAGTCCGTGTTCCGTCTGGTTGTTCTGTCGCCCCAGGTATACCTCAAAACGAGCAAGGAAGGCTGTCCTGGCATCGCAGAGCATCCACACCTTGATTCCCCTCTTGATCGGCTTGGCGGGCATATACTGTCTAAAGCTGAGGCGGCCGGTAAACGCAATCATGGCTTCGTCAATGGAGACCTCCTTGTTGAGTGTGTAGATGTCCTGGAATGTCCGGCTGACGCTCTCCATGACAGGTCGCACCTTGAAGAGTTTGTCGTATCCTGGCTCTCCCCTTCCTGGCTCAGTCGACCGGTCTGCAACATGGAAGTACTGCACCAGCTTCTGGAACCTGTTGCATGTCATGGTGTTGGTGATTCCAGCATTGTTGATGAAGGGATTGGACGACCAGAACATCTCGGCATTGGGGAGCTGGTTGATTCCCATCAGGATGTTGATGGCCAGGAATGCCCTCATCTCTTCTTCTGTTGTGTCCTGCCATCTAATGGCCGTTGGAATGTCCGGCTGTGCCATCTTCCAAGCGAAGTAACCATTGGTATGCGCCACAATGGACCGAAGCAGCTGGGGAGAGAACAGCAGCCAAAAGTAATCCATGGGAGTGGCTGTGTCCACATCGAATCCATCTGGCAGGCGTGCTCCCGGCTGCTCGTTGAACTCATCAAACTGAAATGAAAAAAAAGAAAGAAATATTATTATTAACATAATTATATTATAATTATAAACAATTTTAATATAAATTATTATAATATTATTAATAATATGATCGTGTCATTTGTAATATTTTATTTTATAACATGTACATATATTACAATATTTATGTTTAGGGCATTATAATTATAAGTATAATAGGGTGGTAGCGGTTACTAATGAAAAAAAAATGTTTTGACATTTTCAAATTTGCACTGCAACAGATGTACGTTATTATTTTTGTGTAGTCATATATTATGTGTAGACGCACCCTCAATGGACTGAAGTCATCTGTCCAATTATCATCTCCAGCCTCAGCATCTGGAATAATGTCATCATCGGACAAATCACCGACTTCAATATAAGAGTCAAACTCTGAGAAACCAGAAAACTCAGACTCATCCGAGTCACTGTCAAAAAGCTGATCTTAGTAGTCAGCCATGGTAACAGAATAAATTTGTGCAAATAATACGAGGATATAAAAAGTAATACAAGCGTATGCGAATGCAATAGGAAATGCAGTGAGAACCCTACCTTAAAATATCGAATTTTATACTGAAACATTAGGCGGTTAATCGTTTGATTTGTCGGCATTTTGTTTTATTTCAGACTCCATGCAGTTTTCAGATCATAATCTCTGTGCTTTATTACCCGAACTCGTAAGCTTCTGGACACGTGTGCTACTGAAAAAAGCCACCGGGATTGCGTTTTATGGCCCAAAGAAGCCCAAAGTGTCTAGTATCCCGCGTGTTTTATCCCTAAAAGTTAGATAAGCACGCGCATTATTAATTATTATGTTGGTCAGTACAAAAGGCCTACTGAAAACCGTCGATTGCTTCTTTGTTTTATTGCTCAATCAAGCAGCGATAATCTAATATCCTGTGTATTACAAAAACACCAACTTTAGATAAGCACGTGTCGTCTGTCAAAACCATGATTTTATATGTCAGTAAATATATCGAAGTAATTCTCGTAAATGATCTCGGAAACGGGACTTGCTGTAAACATATATCATTACGATATTAATTTTCATAAGATAAATGAGAACCAAACAAACATACACAGACAACATAAAATATAAATAATTATGACAAATTAAATGCAAAAAACGTAGGTTTATTTTCGAAAAATCACTTTTACTTTCTCCCAATTTCCAGAAAATGACTTGTACATATTGCATAAAATCTAAATATAGATGACGCTGTTAATTGGTCGTTGTAAAAGAATATTCATGAACTGTACACGGCACTTTGCGTACAATAATTGTTGCAATATTGAAGAAACTAAAATATGAAAATGATACAGCGTTTATTTCTTTTATTTTATTCAGGAAAATGTCAAAATCATTTGCGAGATACCCCGATACTCAAATGGAAATTTACTACGAAGCTTTTACGTTGTTGTCTGCGCTACACAGTTTTTGTGTATAAATAAATACACCAACGCCTATTTTCGCGCGCTTTTTGTCCAAACAAAGACTTGACACGAAAATATCATGGACATTATACATGTATTTATTTCTGGCAACAATTTGTAACAGAACATTAATTGTACACGATGCGCGCACACCACATTAAGATATTTACGCGTGTTTGAATACCCTTGTCCCGATTGGACACCTATTCATCAAATCTTTAAATAGAAACATATGCCGAAATTCATTTGATACTTTAGAAAAATGTCTGATGTTTGTGTTTATGAGTTTTCTTGAGCACTTTTGTCGTCAATATCAATAAGAATTTGCATTTGAAAATGGACATTGGGAATATACAGGATTATCGGGTAATGGATAGAGACGGAAATATTCGCATGTATGCGGTAATCGATAGAGACGGTAATAAACGCATGTATCGGGGAATCGATAGACTCGGGATTATACGCATCTATCGGGGAAAGGGTTATATAATCAATTTTACATATTTTGCTGTTTTAAAAACAAATTCAAGGCAACAGATAATTTAATTATGCAATTTGTTATATTTTCTACACTGGATCAGGTTAACATTTGTATTTAAAGTTTAAAAAAAAAATGTTTTTTTTTAAGGGAAAAAAATGAAGTCTGGGGGAAAATTTACCTGCTGAGGGGTAAAAAATCCGAGGGGAAAGGGCAGGGTTCGACACTAAGGCACGTCCGACAGACATTGTCTAGTAAGATCGGTGGTCGGGCTAGTTAAACTGCGGGCTAGCTTGTCCGACTGGTCGTACGTAAATAAATCTATACTGATTCATATAACTATAACTATCTGCTGTGAAAACCTTTATTTTTAATGTGTAAAATTACTCTCGTATTCGTTATTTACATTAAAACTAGTGTATTTAAATAAACGCGGAGCATTCACATGATTCATCGCTATTTTTAGACGCAAAGGAGAGCTTCCTGCAGAAATTGCTTGTTACCATTGGTCACGTTGTCATGAATATTAATGATTTCCTGCAGTGTCGTAAAACTGAAGAGCATGATTTCACGACTTCTATCGAAAATCGGTATCGTCAATGTAAACATTTTTGCGTAGCAGACAAGAGAATGTAATTTAAAGAATGGCTTTGTTCAAGTTCGGAGTTTCGTCCGACAAATCAGTTAATAAAAAACAATCTGACGCTTAAACTGACACGAAACGTAAATATGAAGAAACACGAAAACGTCAATTTTATCTTCGATGGAAAATCGAGTCAGTTGCCATGGATTGAATTTGACAGAGAAAAGCAAAAAAAAAAGTTTTATTTTATTGTTTTACTCTATGCATTAAAAAAAATCTGGTGTTCACTGATTATTTACTGATAAATCCTGATTAAACAATTACATGACACAATTGTGTTCATTTCCTATGTCATTTGTGGTTTAGTAGACATCAGGTTCGGGCTAGTACATTTTAAGAGGAGCTGGTCCGACGGTCTTGCTGTAAAAAAGTTAATGTCGAACCCTGGGAAAGGGCTATTTTTCGGCGGGTCCCAAAGAACTTAAGAAGGAAAAAAAGCCCTGATTGCAAAGAAGCAGACAACTGAACTTGTGAAACACATCTGTTTGATTTGTTTTCATAAAATTACTTTCACTTTCTCCAGATATGCAGGAAATGTTGCAATGTTGCATAATGATGAAATCAGTGTAGATTTTAGCATAAGAGCTGTGTGCGCACTTCGCAGCACATGATATACAGGTGTCTAGTGGGAATACCCAATTGGACACTAGTTTTATCAAAACGTTCAATACTGAATAGTAACGTATATATATATATATATATATATATATTGTGGCGTCCGTCAGGATGGGTTTATTGGTTTTCTTTGTGAGTTATATTCTTACAACAAGACTGTCGGCAGTTTAAATAATATATTTATTTAGTAGGTTTAATATGTTATTGCAAAATTAAACAAGTTTGGTGGACACTTTCTCAGAAATACGTTAAAAGTTATTTTTAGTTACCCAAGATGTTTTTACTCACTTTACTGCCCAGACAAGTGGAGCTACCAAGATGGAAGTTGTGCTGTCAAATTCAAATTCTAGCGCACTTATATACTTTCTGGAAAGTGCCCACGTGACCTTAACTGACCAATGACCATATGACAGCCTGCCAGCATAATAACAATAAACCAATAGGATTCTGACAGCTCGGGAATCATCCAATCAGAATCCGTCAGCCTGAGCTGTCAGAATCCACAATGATGCTGGCAAATTCTGTGTCATAGCGGCCATGACAGGTCAGATTTATGCATAACATTTACATAATAATGCATACATATGGCTTGTCAATAAACAACAGGATCGAAATGGAAACAATACACATAATACTAATAGTTCTGTTAGTGCAGTTAATAATTCGTGGTATTACGGAATAAGTCATGGAAATGAAATGGATTATTGTGTTAAAAGGATGTAAACAATGGACATTGCAAGCCTTACACGAATAACAAGGTAAGTGCAATTATCATCATCATCATCATAATCATTAGTAGTATAACTTTGGAAACTGCATTCCACGTAAGTATAACAGTAAACAATAAAGCATTTAAGCATATAATGGGTGTGGGGGTGGGTCATTACAATCGCCCCACCTTTCTAAAATTAAAATTCTCCTGAATTTTGATAGCTCAAAAGCAAACGTCATGTGGTAGTTATCACATAAAATATACTGCAATTCAAACTTATTATAAGACTAACATTAATTAACAAACGAACATGAACATTAGAAACAGTTGGTAAGTAGTTGTTATCCAGTGCATATAACTTCCACCAAATACCATTACGCCGTACTTATTCACTCGGGGTAATAAGTCACACTAAGATATTTTCAATCTTACAAAGGTTCTTGTTTTGCATTCAATGGTTGAACACTACACAATCATTATGAAATAATTACCCACACAGTAACGTAATAGCGGTACATTCATATCGCAAATCCCTAGAAGGTTGGTGTGCACAGACAATCAAACTATTGATTTTAACTTGAACAGCAACAACAATATCAGATAACAATACTGAACATAATAAATTTAAATTCGTTATAATTCGTGAATACGTTTACCAATTATCGATAATACAGTAACTATTATCAAATTTTAAACTTAACGCGTAATCACACAATTTAAGTTACCCCTCTGTTTCAGGTGTAATTTAGAATAATGACATAATGAACTTAATAAAAAAAACACTTAGTTCAGTCAATAAACAATAAAATGCAACATATTTGTGAATCAAAACGACAATACAATACATCAGTCAATAAACAATCAAATGCAACACATGTGTGAATCAAAACGACAATAATAATAATAAATTATCAGTCAATGTCCAGACTGAATGACGCCGTAGAATAGTTTGCATGTTAGTTAGGTGTAGCCTTCAACACCGGAAATTGAGTCACGAAATCAATGTATGGAAAACGATTGTTCGCAAATAACAACCACATGTTTGAGGGTTAGTTTGTCATCCAAGTGAACCTCGCCGTTCGTGGTAAAGTATACCTTTATTGTCAAGCTGTCTATCAAACTATCATTTATCGAGTTTCTTTGCTAATGCTTCACACATTTATTAGTTTTAAATTAAAGGAATTGTTAATAATGTTTGGATCAAGATAAACTTGGCAATCGTTCACACGCTCAGCAATTATTTGTCTTGATAACTTAGTTACACATATATTGTTACAGATTTGAGACATCAAAGTCTGAAGAGTAAAATCAAGACCAATTTCATCAGTCGAATATAGTACAATATACGACGAAGACATCAGGGGAGCACGTAATGGATCGACATCAGGAGAGCACCTCATGGATCGACATCAGGGGAGACAATCATGGATCGACATCAGGGGAGCACATCATGGATCGACATCAGGGGAGCACATAATGGATTAAGTACAATATACGAAGAAGAAGACATCAGGGGAGCACGTAATGGATCGACATCAGGAGAGCACGTCATGGATCGACATCAGGGGAGACAATCATGGATCGACATCAGATAATGTCAACGAAAACAATTCATTGTCGATTTTTCCTTCTACAGTAGAGGACCCATGAGAAACCGCAACATGCGAGACCGATATACCGCCTGCAGCTCCCACTGATACCGAACGAATATCACGCCAAAAGCTGCTCCCAGCAGACCGCGATGGTCCATACACCTTTACGAAATCTTCCTGGAAAATGGCTAAACAAACCATCTCCCTGACATGGAAGGCCGTCTCCGGAACATTCGTATCTGGGTGAACCGTAAGGATGTGGCGTTTCATATCAGCTGCGCGTTTAATGGTTACATGGCAAAATGGACACTCCACTCCCAAGCGCTGATGTACAGTCTCGACATGTCTCTCAAATTGACGTTGAGTTGCCAATGTGGCATGGCACAACCAACAATTTTGATGTTTCATTCTGTAAATTTACAAAAAGGTATAACAGTTTATAAGTTTGAAATTTGCTACTTTATATGTTCTCGCTTACTTATTTTCATCTTCATAAAAAAAAAAGTTATATGAGTCATTTATACATAACACTCCATTAACTCAATTATATGTGTTTTACACTTTAAGAATTTTACAAATGTCTGAATGTTTAAACAGCAAGCCAATAATGCTCTGTTCAAATTGCATGTTATTGTACACATAGATATAGTTCACCAAATCAAAATGTTATATGCAAAAAGCAAGTTTATTTGTTTCAGGTATCAACGAAGTGTCCACCACCCTAATAAAAAGGCAACACAAGTACTCAAAGGTATCACACATTACTCTAAAATCCACTAATTACTTTTAATAGCACTATTTTGAAACGTCTGCTCCAAATATATAAAACATCATATTTATTTAAATATGAAAGAATAACCGATAACGAATATGGTTGCGCAGGCCAATTCAATTATCAAAACATGTGATATATAGCCCATATCACATACTATGGTGCCTTTAACACGGTCACCACAACTTCATGAGCAACTTAGCTGATTCTCCCCAGCTTTTGCAGCAGCTCATAAACTATATATTTGGATCAAACCGACACACAATATAGTGATATAAAAATTAAGTCATATTTACTTAATTCATTTATTTATTCGAAATCTGCACTTGACTAATTGCAGAATTGAGCAAACCAAGATGGAATATGGTTTCCTTTGTAGGGAATTAATCTGTCTATGTGATACACTTTTGGCTTTAACTTTAGTCCACTCTTTACTAAATAGGTTATGTCGTCTAATTTCCTTGTTATTACATATGGACCTTTCCATTTGCAGGTCAATTTCGAACAGACTCCAATACGTCGAATCGGGTTATACAACCAAACAGCTTGGCCGACCGAAAAAGACCTCTTTTTCGCCTTGATGTCATAATGACGCTTCTGATATGCTGTGTTCTTACGAAGAGACTTCCTCGCTATTGTATGACAGCTCACCAGGACCGTCTGTAACTGGCTACAATATGACTCTGGATCACGTGCCTCAATTGAAGAATTTGGTGACCCGATAAATGCCTCTACTGGTAGGGTTACATCACGCCCAAACACCATTTTGTTGGGAGTTACACCAGTACTGCTGTGCACGGAAGCACGATAAGCCATGGTTAGCTGTGGAAGGTACTCATCCCATCTCTGTTGGTCATCTTCACAATAAATGGCCAACATGGATTGAAGAGTTCTGTTGAATCGTTCTGGACAACCATTACTTTGGGGTCGAAGCGAACTTGTTGTTACTTTGTCGATGTGAAGAAAATCACAAATATCTTGAAAAAGCTGTGAAGTGAAATTTGTCCCTTTATCACTTAAAATTTGTTGAGGACAACCAAACCGACAAATGAAATTATTTACTAAAACATCAGCAATAGTTTTTGCTTCTTGGTTAGGCAGGGGATAAGCCTCAGTCCATTTTGTAAAATTGTCCACTACTACTAAAATATATTTGTTGCCTTTCAGTGTTGTACTTAAAGGACCTAACACGTCAATGGAAATTCTCTCCATTGGTTCACCATTGATATAATTTCTCATTGGGGCTTTAGGAGCTGTATTAGACTTACGACATGCACATTTATCGCATTTAGTGATATACTTATTAACATCCTCTTTCATACCTGGCCAATAGAACGATTGTTTAAGCCTATGTAAGGACTTTTCTAAACCCAAGTGTCCAGCAGACGGAATGTCATGCGAATACTTAATAATTTCATCTCGTTTCGTTAACGGTACAATAAGTAAATTTTGTTCGAAGCCAGTTTCCGTGTCTATGAAAATACAATACAATATTTGGTTAATTACTTTAAGTCTATCCCACATGCGCCAAAGTGTTTTAAGAAAAGAAGTACCATCTGATATTTGATCCCATGAAGGCCTATCTAATTGGTTTGTCTTAGCATTAAGAATAGGACTAATATTTGGGTCATTTAATTGGGCAACTAAAAGGTCATCAGGGGTCCAGCCATTTATAACTATTTGTGCGTCTTGTTGTATTGCTCGTATAGTTACACTGTTATTTTGGTTTATGATTAAATTATTATCACAATCACTGTCAGTATCTTCATTATTTAAATTCTCTTGTCTTTCACAAACTTTACATGGTCGTCTACTTAAAGCGTCAGCATTTGTATGTTTGAGCCCAGGCCGATGAACAACATCAAGGTCATATGTTTCTAGTTCCTGTAACCATCTTGCCATTTGACCTGACGGGGTTTTCAGCTTTTTGATCCAACTTACAGCTGCGTTATCAGTTCTAAGCAATGTTTTCTGACCATATATGTAGGGGTGAAAAGTTCTTGAAGCCATTACGGCGGCCAAAAGTTCTTTTCTTGTTGCACAATAATTTTTCTCGCATTTACTAAGACCTTTGCTCATGTAAGCAATTACACGTTCATGACCGTTTTGCACCTGGGATAATACACCCCCAACTGCTAAGTCACTAGCATCACAATCTATTATGTATGATAATCCCGTTATTGGATAAGCTAATATGGGTGCTGACGTTAGCGCCTGTTTTAATGTTTCAAATGCACTATTTGCGTCCTCATTCCAACAAAATTTAATACCTTTTTCACATAACTTGTGGAGAGGTCGAGCTATTTTAGCAAAACCTTCCACAAAACGTCGATAATATGAGGCAAGACCAAGAAAACTTCGCATTTCTTTGACTGACGTTGGCACTGGCCAACTATGGACAGCTTTTATCTTTTCCGGGTCAGTGGAAACTCCTTCCTCAGACACTATGTGGCCTAAGAAAGTTATTTTCTTTTGAAAGAAAGCACATTTGGAAGGCTTTAACTTTAGATTGGCATCAACGAGTCTGTCAAAAATACGGGACAAACGCTCCAGGCCTTCAGAGATGGTGTTTGCTGGCGAGGTTATATCATCCATGTAGAGGACTAGTTCTACCCACTGCAAACCGCGTAGAACATCCTCCATGCAACGTTGAAAGGTTGATGGAGAATTCGCGAGGCCGAACGGCATACATACCCACTGGTACAATCCCAGTGATGTGGCAAAGGCCGTCTTTTCACGGTCCTCTGGTGCCATTTCAATCTGCCAGAAACCGGAACACAAGTCCATTTGGCTGAACCAGGTCGCACCGGCTAATGAATCCAAACAGGCATCTGTTCTAGGAAGAGGGTACGCGTCCTTAACGGTAACATCATTAAGTTGCCTGTAGTCACAGCAAAACCTAACGGTAGAGTCCTTCTTTGTTACAATGACAACAGGAGAGGCCCAAGGACTTTTGGAGGCTTCAATGACATCCTGTTCGAGCATTTTCTTGACTTCATTTCGCTCAGCTTCCTGTTTTGCCAATGGTAATCGACGCAACGGTTGTTTAATTGGTAGCGCTTGACCAGTATTAATACGATGTTGTACCCGGTTACATTTTCCCAAGTCACTAGAATGTTTTGCAAAAACAGAACTGTATTTTAATAATAATAATGCTAACTGATGACACTCTTCTTTAGCTAGAAATTTCGAGCTTCTATCATAAAGATCTTTTAAATGCTCAGGCAAATCAGTTCTACTGGGGTTTACAATTTTATTTTCACTAGTTGGTGTCACTGATCGTACTTGAACTTTATTAAAAATTTCTTGATCAATGTATGGTTCACAAGTGCCAACTGATTGGTTTTCGTGTAAAGTTACAGAGCTGTCGGAACAGTTTACATAATTAATTTTAAGGTCACTATCGTTTGTAGTTAACACACCAGGCAACATAAGACAGTGAGGATTTGCAGAGCCGATAGGTTCCGCCAGCGAGTACTTTGTCAGTTTATCTTTATTAGAAATGCCGACGGATACAAAAGCTGCGGAATTGGCAGGAATTACAATTGTCCTGCGCACAATAACGCGACATGAAAAAGATTTTTCAGAGCCCACAAAGCACGAGATCTCATTACAATGGGTAACAAGTTTACCGCTTTTGTAATCAATAATTTCAACATATTTCAAGAGAAAATCCTGGCCTATTATGCCATCTTGCGAAATGTCACAAACTAAGACCTCGATGTTGAAATTACAACCATTTAATGTAACTTCTAAAGCAGTTTGGCCATGACAGTTAATTTGATTTGAACCGGCATCGAATACAGGGGTTGCAAATGGAGTTAATAAGTATTTTGAAAGCTTAGGCATATTTTGATAAACGGTACTTGATAAAATGGAGCATGTTGCACCGGAATCAATTAAAAATTCTACTTCTTGAACATCAAGTTTGCCTGACACGTAAAAACCATTGTCCCAAACTTTATCAGAAAAACTACCGGTGCGAATTACATTTCCAGCAGGCCGATTTTGATTGGATTCAGTCGACACATGACCTACTGGGTCGACCGTGAGCCGTTTCCCTGAGACAAATGTGCAGGAACGTTTCGAGAAACTTCGCCAAACGATTGACGTTCACGCTGAGGACAGTCCCGGAAGAGATGCGCTTCCGAGCGGCACTTGAAGCACTTGCGCGACTCGCTCTTTGTTTTGGGTGACTGTTGCGTTGATCTTGCCAGAGACACGCTTTCAAGACGCTCCAGACGGGAGTCTAGACCCTTAATGAGACCTGACAACTTCCGGTCTATGCCGCTGGTGTCTACGGCTCGAACACGGCTGGATCTTTGTTGATCATGCCCGAGGATCGACTCATACTTATCGATCACTGCAGCGGCCTCGTGAATACTGGAACAGTTGTTGTCGATACAGCGACACTTCATTTCGGGTGAAATTATTTTATACAGTTGATTTAAAGCAACAATGTCCTGTGATTGTGTGTTCAATTGACTGTACGCTTTCTTTGTGAGTTGTCTTATGTCGTCACAAAGAGAGATGATGCTTTCTCCGGGCCGGCGCTGTCTATTCTCCAACATCCCAAGGTACTTCGATTCATGCACACTGCTGCCGAATCGTTGTTTCATACGTTTTACCAACGTACAATAATCGCGGCGCTCGTACTCGTCCAGGCTCATATAAAACTGCCTCGCCTTTCCTCGAAGACTGGATGCTAGGAATAAAACACGGCTCCTCTGGCTCCAAACACAAAGCTCGGCGCAATCCTCAAAATGGGAAATATAACTCTCCCAAGGCTCTTCGCCGCTGTATGGCTCTGGCTTGAGATGGGGGACATGTTCGGATGCCCTCCAGTTGTTACAACGGTCAACACCTACGTTGTTGAAATTGAGATTTTGCGCTCGGCCATGTCGGCGCACGGGACTGGACCCAGCCTCGGAATCACTTTCCGACGTACACGGCGGAACAGGTGTTGCTCGCTGACGTCGACGATGGCGACCAGTAGACATGGAAGAAGTTACTGAAGCTTCACTCCTAATTTCGAATTCACTATTTTCTAAATTTCTCAAATTTAACACAACCTCGGAATCCGAACTTTCGCTAGCCATATTTTTTAATTTGCACTTATTTTATAGGAATAGTCAACGATTTATAGATTTATATTAACCACAATATTTATTAAATGTTCCTTGTACACGGGCCTTTTAAATAAACACATTATGTTAGTTATGCAAAAATAACACACAATATATTTTATATAATATATATTAGATCTATATTGCGATTCGCGAATCACGGATAAAATATTTTAAATTATCGAGGGATATGCCCCTTTAAACCACTTCAACGAGCGCTAAGTAAATACTGCGTCATATATTCATTCAATGACGTCATCACATTGGAATTTACTATAACTTCAGGCGGGTTTGTAAAATCGTCCTTCGGCACTGAACGATCCCCAGTTCTGACACCAATTGTGGCGTCCGTCAGGATGGGTTTATTGGTTTTCTTTGTGAGTTATATTCTTACAACAAGACTGTCGGCAGTTTAAATAATATATTTATTTAGTAGGTTTAATATGTTATTGCAAAATTAAACAAGTTTGGTGGACACTTTCTCAGAAATACGTTAAAAGTTATTTTTAGTTACCCAAGATGTTTTTACTCACTTTACTGCCCAGACAAGTGGAGCTACCAAGATGGAAGTTGTGCTGTCAAATTCAAATTCTAGCGCACTTATATACTTTCTGGAAAGTGCCCACGTGACCTTAACTGACCAATGACCATATGACAGCCTGCCAGCATAATAACAATAAACCAATAGGATTCTGACAGCTCGGGAATCATCCAATCAGAATCCGTCAGCCTGAGCTGTCAGAATCCACAATGATGCTGGCAAATTCTGTGTCATAGCGGCCATGACAGGTCAGATTTATGCATAACATTTACATAATAATGCATACATATGGCTTGTCAATAAACAACAGGATCGAAATGGAAACAATACACATAATACTAATAGTTCTGTTAGTGCAGTTAATAATTCGTGGTATTACGGAATAAGTCATGGAAATGAAATGGATTATTGTGTTAAAAGGATGTAAACAATGGACATTGCAAGCCTTACACGAATAACAAGGTAAGTGCAATTATCATCATCATCATCATAATCATTAGTAGTATAACTTTGGAAACTGCATTCCACGTAAGTATAACAGTAAACAATAAAGCATTTAAGCATATAATGGGTGTGGGGGTGGGTCATTACAATATATATATATATATATATATATATATATATATATATATATATATATATATATATATATAAGCTGACATTTATTTGACCAATTTGTGTTTTTTTATATTCTTAAGCTTTTAAATGTATCCATTATGCTAAAAAGATAAATGATAAAAGATACAACATAAACTTGTTAAATTGTAAATAGAAGTTGTAAAAAAGTGAAATTACTGTTTAAGTATGAATAAAATATGTTCAGTGAATAAAACTTTAAGTTGTGTTGGCCTAATACTAATCGCAATTGAGTACTCTCCATTTCCAGTGTGATGTCTCGATATGTGGTAAACCATGCGTATAGACCAGTTCACGCGTGACGTCACGCGCACCTGCGTGTTTACATCCGGGCTATATTGGTAGTCAAAAAAAGATACAATCAATGGGGAGAAATAGAGCGTGATCGGTTATATTTAACGTATTTAGCAGGCATCGGTTAATTATAAATACGTCATTCCGTATGAAGATGTAATGTTACGGCAATGCACGAAATACATCATAAAAACAAGAAATTACGTTTGACATCAATGGGGGTAAATAATAATGAAACAATATGTATATATATTATATATATATATATATTATATATATTATGTTGTGTGTTTGTGTGTGTGTGTTAAATGTTAGATAGTTGTCACTTATACTCGATCACTAGTAACGAGTTTACAATATACATGAATACACAGTTCAATTTGCATCATGTGAGGTTGTGTTTTTCAGTTGTATGTTAATATTCCTCAAGTCATTCTCTGAACAACACCCATCCAAATTAAAATTACATGTAAATACCGTCATGAACTTCGCTTTTAATAGTGCTTTGTAGTACGTTTATTTTCAATGAAACACTGACACATTCTATCACTAATTTAAAATTAGTAATTTTTTATTACTCTAGTTTACACATGCAATTGATAATTATAATTTTATAATTAGATGTATCATTTTTTTTATTGAAGCTTTTCTGCAAATAATTATACGGCTAATGCATAGAGCTCTTTGTTGCGTCGAGTTGTCTGTCGTTCAGTCTTCAGACAATCTTAATTACTTTTATGCTAATGACGCGTTCTTTTAAAATGCAAATAAATGGGTTAATGCATTCTTTTGGCACTAAACATTATATTTTTTAAATATTATTTAGGTGTTGTTTTTTTTAGTTTCTTTTCGATTTATTGACTAAACAAGTCTCGTTATCCATATGCTTTGCGTTAGCTGTAAGCAATGCTTTTGACTACCAGTGCATTGCGCATGCGCGAAAATCGGGAATCAAAACAATAACAATGAACTGGCCTATAGCAAATGTTATTGCCGGTGTGTATGAAACTATTGACTTTTAGAGGTTAAAGAAGCTGTACATAAACGATTTTGTCATGAATTTAACGGACAATAAATAAATCTTTGAAGGTTTATGGTTATTGATGCATTTTTTGCATTTATTTAGAAAAATATATAACTCGTTTCCTTAACCGCTCGATACGCGGTAACCGGCCCAGGAGAAAATAGATTTCAGTCATCAGTGTACGCGATACAACATACCAGTTTTACTTGATAGTATCTACCGTATAAAAATGATTAGATTGCAAGAAACAAAACAAATCATCCTTACGGAATAACAATTTCTTGGCCATCAAGAGTAACTTCTTGAATTTTATTTTCCTGAACAGCTTCGATCGAAACAGAAACTCCAACTAGCGCCATTTTGAAAATATATCGAACAGTTATTAGATTCGTATTTACATAATATTGTTCATGTGCATTTATTTGTTTCAAATTTGATCTCCGAAATTCAGAATATAAATGACCTTTTTCGCATACACTCATATATGTCTTCTTAACGCTTTATTTGGATTGAGTTGAATTCGACTGCAAAAGCTTTGTATCCAATATTGTCACGTGATCAAGCATATTTGTGTTATGGTGTTTGACAGTTGAATTAAAAAAACCGGTAAGCATATTATATGAGGAAAATGGATTTAAGGTTTGAATTTCAGTATGAATGCTAATGTAAAGTAGATAATGTTGTTTGACTGACACAATGTGAGCAAAGTGAGTCCTTCAACAAACTAACTAAACGTCATAATGGCACTGTCACTGTGTGAATCTCAGTCGATGCATGGCCTATGGGTTAAAATTTTAATCGAGCTTAAATTCCCTGTGGGGACACGTATTCTTGACATAACAAAACTAGAAATGGTGCGGCAGAGGACGACGCATATCCCCACGCCGCATGTTTGACCCAGGAGCGCCCCAGGGTTGGAAATGGGGCCATGCATAGTTGAGATTGACCCTATTGTCATAAGAGATGTCCAGTATCAATTTGAAATAAATTGGTGTAAAAATGAAGAAGTTAATGTAAAATAACTTTAAAAAATGAGTGAAAATCTCTGCTCTGACCCGGCTCCACCCCAACCCTCATAACTTTTGACCCAGGGATCAGATCAAAATTCCAAATATTGCACTGTCACACATAATTATGCTCATAGCTAGTACACTGCAACGCCGATATATCGCGGACCGTTATATTGCGCTGTCCAATATATCGTGCTTTGGCTATGGCTCCCAAAAATCCGACGAGCATGATCACTAAATGACATGTTTTAATCTGAGAATTCGCTAACGTAAGCATAAAACCGGTTCTAGCTAGTATTAACACCCCATATTTCGCGGCTTACTATGGTACGCAGTGAAGCATGAAAAACAGTTGATTAGTGACAATGTTGTTTACACACGGCTGGGTTTGTTTTTAACACTTGGGAAATATCCAATTAGTGTCATTGCAAAGGTAATAATGGCAGTTTACTGGTATATAAATCGTTAAATTTCGGTACTGGTCATGAATTTCTTTGTCCTGATAAAAAGCGCGCGAAAATTGGCGTTGGTGTATTTATTTGTAAATAGAAAATTTCGTAGCCTGTACAACTTTGCGATAATTTAATTTCCGTTAAAAGTTTCGTCGTAAATTTCAACTAAGTACCGCTGTATCTCACAAATAATGTGGCATTGACATTTCCTCTTTTAATAAAATATAATTCAAACACGCGGTATCATTACCGTTACGCTAAGGGTAAATTCGAATCTATGCACAATGTATTTTATATGTTTTTTACGGCAAGAATTTTTCATTTTAGCTGATTCGCTAGGGATCGTACATGAAAATAAAAAACATAATTTACATTTTGGTTTTTATGATAAATACACAACTACTTATGTAGTAATGAAAACGTTCATTGTAGAATTGGTTTGCAATTATTACAATACAAATATGTAGCAGCGCCGTATATAAAATGAAAACATTGGGGAAATTTGACAAGTTAAACGCAATACAATTAAGTTAGACATTCAGTGGGTTTTTTATGGCAGTTTCCGGGCCGACATTAGGCCCCATTCTCCTCAAAAAAGAATATATTTTTTTCCCCGATTTTGTAGAATTATTATTTATTTTATTTTTTAGAAAGAACTCTCTTATAATAAATATTTATTTCATAACAACTAACAAAGTATATAACAAATTAATAATATAATATGATTTTGAATTATTATAAAGAGTTACATTAAATTAGTATTTCCCAAATCAGTGTACTTTTCATATGAATTTCATACTTTTCCCAAAATGGCCAGGAAAAGACCTGATGTATCTGCATATATTGTGTCAATATTTGATGATAAAAACATTCCAATTTGGTCCATTTTATTGATTAAAAAATGCTCAAATTTGCCATTTTATCGATTAGAAAGTCCCAATTAGACTCAAAATGGCTAGGAAAACTGAGAGTGTGCATGAAGGCTAATTTGTTTGTATGAAATGTATAAGTACAATGCAAATGACTGTTCAACTGAAGTGTGTACGTTTGTAATGTATTTTCGTGGTAATCAGATAGATTCTTGGATATGTTGTTGCAAGTTTGTTTTTTGATGACCGCTTTACGGTAGACTTATGTGAGTCTTCTGCGTTGTTTGATACCAGAATTGTGCAAATCGGTTGAAAATTGATGGAGTAGTGAGCTTCGGAAATTGGCTGGTATGCCCGAAATCAGCAATTCAAGTGTCTAAGTCACATACCTTGTTATATATATATATAATTATATATATATAATTTAAAAAAAAACATTGGACAAACTTTTTTTGTCATGGGGGGTAGTAGCTAATGTCGAATGTCTGTGGATAACCCAGCAATACAGTATTTGGTTTTACTGTCAGCTCTAATCCCAACTCTTTTTAGCTCACCTGATTGCTCAGGTGAGCTTTTGTGACCGGTCTTTTTTGTCCGTCGTCCGTCCGTTCACATTTATTCGTAAACACTCTAGAGGGCACATTTCTTTTCCGATCTTCATGCAACTTGGTCAGAAGCTTTGTCCCAATGATATCTCAGTCGAGTTCGAAACTGGGTCATGCTGGGTCAAAAACTAGGTCACTAGGTAAAAAAAAAACACAAAAAAACTTGTAAACACTGTAGAAGTCACATTTCATGCCCAATCTTCATGTAACTTTGTCAAAATGTTTGTCTTAATGATATGTTGGTTGAGTACAAAAGTGGTTCTGGACCGTTGAAAAATATTGCTGCGAGTGGGCGGGGTAATTTTCCTTATTTGGCTATAGAGATACCTTGTAAACATTCTAGAGGCCACATTTTTTGTCCGATCTTCATTAAACTTGGTCAGAACATTTGTCCCAATGATATCTCGATTGAGTTCAAAACTGGGTCATGCCGGGTCAAAAACTAGGTCACTAGGTCAAAAAAAGGAAAACCTTGTAAACACTGTAGAAGTCACATTTCATGTGCAATCTTCATGAAACTTTGTCAAAATGTTTGTCTTAATGATATGTTGGTTGAGTTCAAAAGTGGTTCTGGTCCGTTGAAAAACATGGCTGCCAGTGGGCGGGGCAGTTTTCCTTATTTGGCTATAGAGAAACCTTGTAAACACACTAGAAGTCACAATTTTTGCCCAATCATCATGAAAGTTGGTCAAAACATTGGTTGTATTGATATCTCGGACGAGTTCGAAAATGGTCCAGATCGGTGAAAAAACATGGCCGCCAGTAGGCGGGGAATTTTTCTCTATATGTATATATTGAAAACATGTGAACACTCTAGAAGTCACATTTTTGGCCCAATTTTCATGAAATTTGGTCAGAACACTTGTTTCCTTGATACGAGAGTTGAGTTCAAAAATGGTTCCGGTCAGTTGAATAACATTGCTGCCAGGGGGGGGGGGGAGGGGGGGGGGGGCAGTTTTCTTATATTTATATAGTAAAAAAAGCTTGTGAACACTCTAGAAGTCACATATTTTGCCCAATCATCATGAAACTTGGTGAAAAGATTGGTTTTATATATATGTTAGATGAGTTTGCAAATGGTCCCAATCGGTCAAACAACATGGCCTTCAAGGGGGGGGGGGGGGCAGTTATCCTTATGTGACTAGAGGGAAACCTTGTGATCGAACACTATAGCAGTCACATTTTTTTCCTAAGGCCACGACTTTTATATTTCTTGGTTAACAAAACCGCAGATCCTAATTTTTGGAAAATGGGAAGAAAAAAAATAAATTGGAAAATTGTCTTTTTTAATATATTTTATTCCCGACCGCACTGAAAAACGAACGAAAAAAAACAAAACCATCCGGTTTGAGTACGGTTGCGAATTAAATCAAGTAAGTACAATCAACGATTGGTTCACATATATTGCATAGATCGGGATATTTTTCAATGTGACACATTATGTACCAGTCCTTTTATGGTCACTTCTCAAAATTTATTTCGGGTAAAAATTACAGACAATAGGAAAATCAGCGTCAGTAAAATGTGGACTCCATGAAAATTTATTTCCGAGTCTGTGATGCAACTATATTGTTTAACATGTTAATTATATTAAACAAACCCGATATTGTAGTAGATAAAAAAAGAATTACCTTGCAATTTGATAATTAGAATAAATAATCCAATAAAACCCTTCCATTATTTACGATATATGTGTTTAGGAATTTTGTAAACACGTCCGCCATATTTAGGAACTGTACAGAAAGTTTGTTAATCGGAACAAATCTAGGAAAATCATTGATAAATGTATTTGTCGTTTCAATGCTTAGGGACGAGTAATTTCGGCAAATCGGAACTCAACTTGCGTAAAACACTAGCTCAATTAACCGTTAAACTCCACCTCCGTTCTCTACAAAAGATTCGAAGGCGGAGCTATGCAAGTGCTATTATTAAATTGGAGGATTGCCATTGAGAAACAAAAATACGATTGGTTCAGCATGTTGATTGCTATACAAAGGAAGCCAATTTTGTCGGCGAGAAATTTGTCGCTATATTGCTTCAGACAGAAAGCGGCTTTCCTGTGATGACGTCAAACTGTCAATTCACACAGACTGCAAATATGCGGATGACTTTTACTGACTCTTTGTTTACAATTCCAGTAAACAAACACTTGCTTACATTAAACTTTGGGTTAGATTATCCAAATAAAGCAAAAGCGATTTTGAAAAAAATTATTAAATTAATTTGCGTCAGTTCAAATAAGACGTTTTGCGTTGTAAATCAACGAGTTTTCGTGACAACAACTTAAGCAAAAACATTACCGCAACGACGCGGGGATCGATTAACCTCGATTTTTTTTGGACGATCTCATAAGTCAAGTAAGAGCAAACTTAAAATTGAGTAATTTTATCTTATATAAGATTTATGCAACGGGCATCGCATTGCGTAAAGGTGCACATCGAATTACGGAAATGAAGTGCAGTTTTTTGTTTTGATGGGAGAAGAACGCATGTCATGTAATAGAGGGATTAAAATTTCCTGATGTCACAAAAGGTGCGTTTAGGACTCATTTCATTTGAAGATATAGATGTGTGTTTCTTTGCATAATTTGATTTGTTGTCTCTGTGTTAAGGTTATAAAAGATATGTTGTCTTTGTTCTGATGTTATTAGTATTTCCTTTTTTTCCAATGATTTTATTTATTTATTTTCGACAATACATTGGTTTTATTGATTTCTCGGGCAAGCTGGAAAATGGCTCAGATCGGTGAAACACACTTTTTAGCTCACCTGATTGCTCAGGTGAGGTTTTAGGATTGGTCTTTGTCCGCCATCCGTCCGTCCACATTTGGTTTGTAAACACTCTAGCATTCACACTTCTCAAGCATTCTTAATGACAGTTGCTGAAAGATCTCAGTCAAGTTTGATAATGAGCAAAATCACATAATTAATGCCATAATTATTGCCCTTAGATTGTCCAAATTTTCATCATATTATACAAAATCCTTGTAAACACTCTAGAGGTCACAATTTTGTTTCAGATTTTATGAATCTTGGTCAAAATATTTATTTTTGTTAGCAAAGTTTGATGTTTGGTAAGGGGGGGGGTCAACTCAAAATATAGGTCACCAGGTCAAATCTTACAAAAACAAAAACAATCCATACGCCAGAGTTTTGTTTGGTTCAATAATGATGAAACTTGTCCAGGATGTTTGTCTGGACAATATCTAGGTCAAGTTTGACGTTAGGTAAAGATTGAATGAACCGACTCCTCACAGGTGAGCGAACTAGGGCCATCTTGGCCCTCTTGTAATATGAATAGTGTCTGTACACCTCTAGATTATCCTTGAAACAATAGACACTGAACATATCTTATGTGTAGTCCACTGTGGAACATAAAAACCTACGAGTGCCCAGCTAGATAAAGCTTTAGGTCATTTCAAACAAATGTAAGACAGAATAATTGACTTTCAGACACTCATTTCATTAAGAAAATGAGCAAATGTATATGGCTGAACAAATAAAGTCAAAACATACTGATATTTTAGTGGTATTTTGCTTTATTCTTGACCTACAAGAATTCTTCCCCCCACATCCTAAAATTCCCCCTGCCATGGGTAGCGACCCACTTTCCCTAAAATGGATTGAGGGCCCTCATGCATACCAAATATGAAAGCAATATCTGAAGGGACACAGTAGTTATGAGCCTTTTTCGAATCGCCTTTGCAGATTTTGAAACCTGAAAGCTAACCTCAAGTTCAAGGTCAATGAAGTCACAGGGGTAAAAAATTGTATGGGCATGGAAAGGTGTTGTCCAGATACACATGCATACAAAATATGAAAACAATATCTGAAGGGAAACAGTAGTTATGAGCCTTTTTCAAATCGCAGTCGCAGATTTTGAAACCTGAAAGCTGACCTCAAGGTCAAGGTCACAGAGGTAAAAAATTGTATGCGCATGGAAAGGTCTTGTCTAGATACACATGCACACCAAATATGAAATCAATATCTGAAGGGACAAAGTAGTTATGAGCCGAATCGGGGTGGCAGGAAAATCTCTGACCCGGCCCCACCCCAACCCCCATAACTTTTGACCCAGGGGTCAAATCAAAATTCCGCCATCCTTACCGTCGCACATATGCTCATAGCTACCATGTATGTAAGTTTCAATGTTCTAGTGCTTATAGTGTAGGAGGAGCAGGTAGCCAGGATGGACGGTCGGACGGAAGATGGAGATAACCACAATATCCCAACTTTTTCTCCGAAAAGTGTGGGGATAATAATATTGTGCACAAATAGCAATTCAGCGGTAAACAGCAGACTGTGCATTTGTTTTATAGTTGTTTTATTTTTAGCTCGGCTATTATATATGAAATATATATAGTGGAGCTATCCTACTCACCCCGGCGTCGGCGTGAGCGTCTGCGTTAGCGTTAGCGTCTGCGTTAGCGTGCAAATGTTAAAGTTTTCGTCCTACCCCAAATATTTTCTTTGTTCCTTGACATATTGCTTTCATATTTTGCATACTTGTTTACCAACATGACCCCAACCTATAAACAAGAGCAGACACCTCTATCAAGCATTTTGTCATAATTATGGCCCCTTTTCCACTTAGAATATGCAGCAAATGTTAAAGTTTTCGTACTACCCCATTTATTTTCATTGTTCCTTGACATATTGCTTTCATATTTTGCATACTTGTTTACCAACATCACCCCAACCTATAAACAAGAGCAGACAATTCAATCAAGCATTTTGTCATAATTATTGCCCCTTTTATACTTAGAATATGCATATTATTGATAAATCTATGTTAAAGTTTGCGTACTACCCCAAATATTTCCTATATCCTTTGACATATTGCTTTTATATGTTGCAATCTTGTACACTTTTGCAGTATTTCAATATTGAAGATAGCAACTTGATATTTGGCATGCATGTGTATCTCATGGAGCTGCACAATTTGAGTGGTAAAAGGTCAAGGTCAAGGTCATCCTTCAAGGTCAGATGTCAAATATATGTGGCCAAAATCGCTCATTTTATGAATACTTTTTGCAATATTGAAGATAGCAAATTGATATTTGGCATGCATGTGTATCTCATGGAGCTGCACATTTTAAGTGGTGAAAGGTCAAGGTCAAGGTCATCCTTCAAGGTCAGAGGTCAAATATATGTGGCCCAAATCGCTAATTTTATGAATACTTTTGCAATATTTAAGATAGCAACTTGATATTTGGCATGCATGTGTATCTCATGGAGCTGCACATTTTGAGTGGTGAAAGGTCAAGGTCAAGGTCATCCTTCAAGGTCAAATATATGGGTCAAAATTGCTCATGTAATGTCACTTCTGCAATATTGAAGCTAGCAATTTTATATTTTAAATGCATGTGTATCTCATGGAGCTGCACATTTTGAGTGGTAAAGGGTCAAGGTCAAGGTCATCCTACAAGGTCAAACGTCATATAGGGGGACATTGTGTTTCACAAACACATCTTTTTTTTTAAACATCATTTAATAAATTACCACACCCCACATTATACCCCCTCTCACCCCTCCCTACCCCCCCTACCCCCCCCCCCATTTTATTTTTTAAACAGCATCTTATAAATTACCACCCCCACATTATACCCCCCTCTCACCATCCTACCCCCCCCCCCCCGCCAATTTTTATTTTTCCTTTTTTTTATTTTTGAAAGATCGTCTAATAAATGACCACACCCCACATTATACCCCTTTCAACCCCCCCCCCAAAATTTTGAAAGATTGTCTAATAAATTATTGAATATGAACAATTTCCTCATGATGGCTTTTGTTATACTGTCAAGCACTCAAAAAGTCGAGCGCGCTGTCCTCTGACAGCTCTTGTTTATAGATTACCTTGAGGTTATATTACACTAATTCCAATTCCCGTAGGGTCCCATTATAAAACTGACAACTTTCAAAGCATTTTTCTGACATATCAATTTTTCCGAATCTGGTATCATTTCAAAGATGGATCTGTCCTCTTCCAATAAATGCAATCAAAAACATACCGTCTCGCAACTTCTAAGAAAGTTAATCACTGTCGAATGCACCCACCTTAGAAAACAGTGTTTCGGAAGATTTATTTCGACAAAAGCCCCATACAATAGAAAACACCCCCACAAAATTTCATCTTTTAAGTTAGCTTCCGATCCAAGGCATCAAAGTACTCCAGAAACAAACAGGTTATTAGAAATATGCACAAAAGACATGCCTCGCATTGTTAATTGGCTTTTATTTAAGAAGAGAAAAGGAACTCTTTAGGCATAGGCACTACTTTCGATTGGACCAGGGAGGGGTACACAATGATTTAGTGTAATGTACATTATTAAATGTAACCTTGGACCAGGGAGGGGTACACAATGATTTAGTGTAATGTACATTATTAAATGTAACCTTGGACAAGGGAGGGGTACACAATGATTTAGTGTAATGTACATTATTAAATGTAACCTTGGACCAGGGGGAGGGGTACACAATGATTTAGTGTAATGTACATTATTAAATGTAACCTTGGACAAGGGAGGGGTACACAATGATTTAGTGTAATGTACATTATTAAATGTAACCTTGATTGATACAGTTCAATGGCAATCTTGCTTAATACAGATAAAGGTTTCACATTTTTGTTTATTTGGATACAGATAAAACAAGTGCTGAGTGATTGTTTAGGAACATAGGTTTATAGACACCTTTTTCTATTCCTTTTGTCTGCCCCTTTCCCTTAGCTTAACATGCTAAGTATGCATTTTTTTCTCAATACTGAGCCAAACATTCCCAATTGGTTCCCAATTCCTAAGATTGTTTATAGATTGGTAAATACTTCAGATTTAGTATCGGTCTTCTAGAAAAACACTTGAACCTAATTATATTAATGGCAATAACAAATTAATATGATGACCAACTAAAGTTTGTATTCCTGTGTAAGGTATTATGTCAAAACTTAGATTTAAATTCAACTTATTTGTGGTATTTAATTCATATTAAACTGGACATTTTGTTTTTATAGATGGCATTTAGCAATAATATTTTTTCCTGATTAAGAAAACTTTCCACCTTGATTTTTCCAAATCAAATGCAGTGCTTTTTCCAAAGTAGGTTGAAAAAGAGTATTGCCAAGATGTGTAGTTGGTATTGAAATACTGTAGGAAGATGAGTACTACATTTTGCAGTATATGTGGCTATAACTTTTTAGCCAATCTGACCATGAAATGCAGAAGATGACCTATTGTGCCTCTGTTGTTGTCGAGAATGCGTTGTAAGCTTTTAGATCATTACCATTCTTAAGAGGCCATATTGAATATTGCTATAGCACAGGCTAATCAGGGACAACACTTTCCACCTAAATTGGATTTTTGTTAAGAAGAGACTTCATTTAAACGAAAAATGTCATTAAAGCGGAAAGTGTCGTCCCTGATTAACCTGTGCGGACTGCACAGGCTAATCTGGGACGACACTTTACGCACATGCGTTATGCCCAGTTTTGTCAGAACGAGGCTCATGTATATCCAATCTTGAAACTTGGTCAGAATGACACAAAAAAGAACTGATAGCAGAAAAGCCTGTCAATGATACCATCTTATTTTAACACTGCCATTTCTTTCCAGGAACAAACATGCATCAGAGCAATAACTCAATATCTTGAATACTAAATATAAGCATGACAGCTCTTAATAAAAAAATAGTACACAATATTGTGCTTTGAGTTTCTTTTAAAGGGCCTGTGTTGATAGTTTTATCCTATTTATTTTAGCTTGGAAACCAAAAGCCTAAGGCTTATTGAAGCGTTCTCGAATACAGTTTCCTGGGTAGAACCAGTACTCAGTGTCATTTGGGAAGATCTAAAAAAAAACGCTTCCACAGTGGGAATCGCAACCATGACCTCTGGGTAGCTTGGCATACTTAATAACCATTATGCCATGGCGACCAAAAAGTGTTGATCTATTCTGGCCATCAAATAGTGTTTTGTTCCGTTCACAAATCTTAAAGGAAACTTTTTAGCAGATTGACACATTGACCTATTGACAACTTTCAAATTTTACGGCCAGCCTTGACTAGTGAAATTAATTTACAAATACTTCTGAGAATAAACATCTTTCTGTAAATTGTACCGAGTACACTCACACTACAGTTCTGTATCAAGATATAACTTGTCAAGTTATTCATGCATGTATTTCCATGTTATACTTTGTATAAAAAAATATTATTCATTTAGTATTGTCATATGTGTATATTTAAATTTGTCATCCGAAAAAGCCTTACAAGGTTTTATTAATCAAGTAAAGTCACGAAAATTCTGGCCACAAATAAAGTTTTCTCATGTATGTTGTGTTAATTCTTTGTATTGCTTTAAAGCATGCGAAAATAAGACTTCATTTACAAAGTCATGTCATTCTTCCTCAGGGAAAGCATGGATGTACATATTTGATTTCTGGATATAACTTAATAGCGCAGAGTATATGCTAATATCTTGTATTTTGGTTAAAAAAAATGGTTTTGCATTTTTTAAATGTTGAAACTTTTTTTCAACTTTAAAAACAAGTCGTTTACGTGGTATCTACAGTGTTACAGCAGTGATTTTTTTTTCTAAAAATTACCGCTGATTGCGGCTGCTTCCCAATTGCTAAAATCAACATTTTTCCCCAAAAGCTGACCAAAATTTCCCCAAAAAAGTCCAATTTCCAAACAAACAAATTTTTTTTTTTTTTTATTTTATTTTTTTAGCTCATCTATTTTTTGAAAAAAAAAAATGAGCTATTGTCATCACCTTGGCGTCGGCATCTGCGTCGGCGTTGGCGTCCGGTTAAGTTTTGCGTTTAGGTCCACTTTTCTCAGAAAGTATCAATGCTATTGCATTCTAACTTAGTACACTTACTTACTATCATGAGAGGACTGGGCAGGCAAAGTTAGATAACTCTGGCGTGCAATTTGACAGAATTATGTGCCCTTTTTATACTTAGAAAATTGAAAATTTTGGTTAAATTTTGCGTTTAGGTCCACTTTTCTCAGAAAGTATCAATGCTATTGCATTCAAACTTGGTACACTTACTTACTATCATAAGGGGACTGGGCAGGCAAAGTTAGATAACTCTGGCGTGCATTTTTACAGAATTAGGTGCCTTTTTTATACTTAGAAAATTGAAAATTTTGGTTAAGTTTTGTGTTAAGGTCCATTTTATTCTGTAAGTATCAAAGCTATTGCTTTCATACTTGCAACACTTACTAACTATCATAAGGGGACTGTGCAGGCAAAGTAATGTAACTCTGACTGGCATTTTGACAGAATTATGGGCCCTTTTTATACTTAGAAAATTGAAAATTTGGTTAAGTTTTGTGTTTAGGTCCACTTTATTCCTACAGTATCAAAGCTATTGCTTTCATACTTGCAACACTTATTAACTATCATAAGGGGACTGTGCAGGCAAAGTTATGTAACTCTGACTGGCATTTGGACGGAATTATGGGCCCTTTATACTTAGAAAATTGAAAATTTGGTTAAGTTTCGTGTTTTGGTCCACTTTACTCCTAAAGTATCATAGATATTGCTTTCATACTTGGAACACTCGCAAACTATCATAAGGGTACAGTAAAAGGACAAGTTGCATAACTCTGGTTGTCATTTTTACGGAATTATGGCCCTTTTTTGACTTAGTAACTTTGAATATATGGTTAAATTTTGTGTTTCGATCCACTTTACTTCTTAACTATCAAGGCTATTGCTTTCAAACTTCAAATACTTTCATGCTATCATGAGGTTACTGTACCTGGCAAGTTGAATTTTACCTTGACCTTTGAATGACCTTGACTCTCCAAGTCAAATTATTAAATTTTGCTGAAATTGCCATAACTTCTTTATTTATGATTAGATTTTATTGATACTTTGACAAAACTACTCTTACCTGACATACCACAATAGACTCCACCCAAACCATCCCCCGTGCCCCCCCCCCCCCCCCCCCGAATCCCCCCTCCCCCCCTATTTTTTTTTTTTAAGATCATCTCACAAATGACCACCACACCCTCACACTATACCCCCCCCCACCCCCACCCCCCCCCCCCAAATTTATTTTTTTTTTAAACGGTTAAAAATCACAAATATTTATTTTTATTATTTTATGTTTGAAATACCGTCCAACCATCGCACCCAAGAATGAACATGCACTTAAGAACAATTTTAATTCTGTTACTTATAATCATATTTATAATGCTTAATTTTTCCCAATTTTATGGTTTATCGTGCTATTTTTCCCAATTTCATGGTTTATTGCGCTAATTTTCCCAATTCAAATGGCACAGGCTGTAACAAATAAAAGCAAAAAAAAATAACTGTAGAGTCATTGAGATCGGGCGTAATTTACACCCAGAATTCCACTAACAGAAGCCCTGACTTGAACTGTGTTGAAATGTTTATTAAACATCAAATTTAGGCAAGAAAAAGTCTAAAGGAAACAATCAATATCTGTGTTCTAGGGAACATGTACAATTTGTCAAAACTTTGGTTTGCTATGGTACTATAATTTGAATTAAGTTGATAGTAATTCACTATACTAAGATATCAACATTTAAATATATTTGCATATAGAACTTAAGGTAACAAACATTATACAATCATAAGCTATTTTTATGTGATTTACTAAAGCAAACAAGCAGAACTAAAAGCAGTTTAATAAAATCCATGTTTTTGTACAACTCACAACTTCAAAGCCACAAGAAGCATTGACAATATACTGTTGGACATGTTATCCCTAGAAATACCTATCCTGACCTTTAAATTGGTTGGCCCCGACAGTTGCAGAACTGTGGTGTAGCCTGAATATTTATTATTATGGTTATGATTAAAAACACAAAAATGAAATGAATACAAACGAAAAAAGATGATTATTATTAAACGTGAAGTTGGATTCAAAGCAATTCAACATTTAGGAAAAACCATTATGTTAATTCGAGAACAGTTGTATAAGTTACTTTGTGTTTTGTTCTGAGAAAACTGGGCTTAATTCATGTGCGTAAAGTGTCGTCCCAGATAAGCCTGTGCAGTCCGCTTTCCACACTTTCTGCTTAAACTTGATTTTCGGTAAGAAGGGACATCCTTCAAACTAAAAATATCAAAAAAGCGTAAAGTGTCGTCCCTGATAAGCCTGTGCGGACTGCACAGGCTAATCTGGGACGACACTTAACGCACATGAATTAAGCCCAGTTTTCTCAGAACAAGACACATTTATGAGTCACTTTGAGATTTATTTGAGCCACACTCTGGGGAAATGTAACTTGATGCATGTGCTTCAAGTGTAATCCCATATGAGCCTGTGCAGTGCACACAGGCTAATCAGAATAAAAACACTTTCCTCCTTAACTGGATTTTCGTCTTGAAGAGACTTCTTTAAAATAAACAAATCCTTAAAAGCAAAAAGTTTGCAGACTGCACTGGCTAATCTGGAATGCCACTTTATGCACATTTATTAAAGCCTGGTTTTCGTAGGGCACGGCTCTTTTAGTTCATTTCTTGCATATGACTAGGATGTAGAATAGGCAGCATCAGTTTATTGATTATTAATTTGCAGTGCAGAAAATGTTATCAAAGACATTTACATGTATAGTGCACTATTGAAAATATCAAGACCCAGATCTTTTGAAACAGAGAGAATTTTCTTCTATCAACTTGTCTGATCTGTATGCAGATGCTGTGCAACTGAAATTTAACAGTTTTGATTAAACATTGATTTTTGGGAATGAGTAATATCGGATTCTGTTTTCTGGGATCTGCAGTGGAATAATTATATAGATATTCATTGTGGCAGACCGGTATTGGAAATCAGCCATCAGTTCCTAGGAATATTGGAAAAAACACTTCCTTGGCATCTGCACTATGGAAAAAACGTGACAAATGTTTTCCTTGCTATTTGCGCATCATGTCATTTTTTGTTTAGATTTTTTTCTAATCATCCATCTACAAATGGTTGAAAATTTGTGACAAGTGTTATTTGCCATATTTGAATCTGGGGATACTTTACTTTTTATTTGGTCCTTGTTATTGATTTGTGAGTTAAGGATATGGATGCTTACCCACCAAAAAAAGGTAACGTAAGCTGTTGTGTGTAAGTTTTCATTTAGAAACTCGTGATTATATATTCAGAATACATGACATAGTATACAACATTCGTATTTCAATTTCTAATGAGTAGTTTTTAATTATTTTTAAGGCATTGAATTGTGTCATCATACAATGGAAGTGGTCAATAAATGCCTCACGCCTGTCAGGTGATTGAGGGTCCGTCATTGCATTGATTGGCAACAGTGGATTCTCATTCTATTTCTGTATTAAAAACATTACAGTGGACTCTCATTCTATTTCTGTATAAAACACATTGCAAATATGTTATTTCCAAGGTTATCTGGAATGATTCAATGTTGATAATACTAGAATTTCTAATAAAGTAAAATGTAATTTTCAGACTAAATTGTTTGTTTGTAATGCTGATTCTTTGATTGGCAGACTGAAAATCTGTTGATAATTTTTTGTAGAGTATTTTTATGCCCCTGAAGGGTGGCATTTAGTTTTTTAACTGTCCTTCCGTCAGTCTGTCCGTCCGTAAGTCGGTCCGACAGTCCGTCCGAAAACTTTAACATTGCCCATAATTTTTGCAATATTGAAGATAGCAACTTGATATTTGGCATGCATGTGAATCTCATGGAGCTGCTCATTGTGAGTGGTGAAAGGTGAAGGTCATCCTTCAAGTTCAAAGGTCAAATATATGGCTTCAAAGCGGCGCAGTAGGGGGCATTGTGTTTCTGACAAACACATCTCTTGTTTAAAGTCTTATCCTTGTTCTTGAATAACGTTTATACCATTTTTTTTCCAATAGATTTTATTTCAATACAGTTTTTATCATATTTTGACGTAGAAAGAAACACCTTTAAAAATACTTATAAAATACTGAAGCAAAAATACCTATAATATTTAACTGTGATTGATTAAATACAAATAGTGAATGCAGGTTTGAGATAATTTCTTTTCCTTTTTTAGACATATATTATTGCCAACAAGTTTAGAAATGAAGTAGTTTTCCAGATCAGTTTGATGGAAACAGTATGTAATAACATATTTGTTGCCATTTTAAATATGACCAAATAACAGATATAAAATCAGCTTTAAAAAGCCCAGTGCGAAATCATGATTATTTCCATTTCTACTTTAGTACCGCTAATACATCATTTTTTGTTGACTGCCAAATAATAAGTAGCGACATTGAGAATTCACCATTAGAATATCAGAATTAAGTATCATGTGGCATTATTTGTTTATTTGTTTCATGTTTACATATCATAGATAAGCAAAGTAGTTTACAAAAGAAAAACATGAAATAGATAGCAGTACATTCAGTTCTCTTTTGAAGATTGTTGTTCACAACTCGTTTTCTTTAGTCAGTTATTGATTTATTACATGATAATACAGGGTGTTCTCACAACACAATACTGTGAGAAGCAATTGAAAAAGAAACTGCCAAGGTTTACTTTAAATACCTCTTTTTAAAAGTATTGTCACTCATTTAATTAGAAAAATATGAGATAATATGCCTCAGTGAATTTGAAAAATGTGTGTGCTTAATATAATTGAGCCACACTCTGGGAAAAAGGGGTTTAATGCATGTGGGGAAAGTGTCATTCCAGCTAAGCCTGTGCAGTGTGCACAGGCTAAACAGGGTCAACACTTTCGCTTTTATATTTTTCGTTTCAAGAAAGTCACTTCTTAGTAAAACTCAAGTTTAGGCGGAAAGTGTCGTCCCTGATTAGCCTCTGCACAGGCTAAGCTGGGACGACACTTTATGCACATGCATTAAACCCCCTTTTCACACAGTACGGCTAAATTAAAGAAGTGATTTTAGAAACAATATCTTTCAATTTTTTATTTAAGAGTCATAATGAAAAATGTTTTTTAGTAATAAAATAAGAGTTCATGACTTTACAATTTTACTTAGTTTAATATCTTAGTAAGATGATGATATAAAAAGTAATTAGTAGCATGAATTAATACTTGTTGGCCCTTGTGTAATTTATTATGTAATTGTTTGTTATTTTAGGTGCCTGGCATTGTTTGAAAAGATCAAGTGATGACGTGTTTGAAGAATACAATTTTTACGGATCAATTCATAGAAGCCGACGTAAACATGGACTAAACAGAATCAATCCAGGTAAACAATATTTGAATCACTTCAGTCACTTGGAATTTCAGATAAGAAATGAATGTGTGCAATATTTGAATCACTTTAGTCACTTTGAAATTCTGATAAGAAATGAATTTGTGCAATATTTGAATAACTTTAGTCACTTTGAATTTCTCATTAGAAATTAATGTGTGCAATATTTGAATCCCTTCAGTCACTTTGAAGTTCTGATAAGAAATTAATGTGTGCAATATTTAAATCCCTTCAGTCACTTTGAAGTTCTGATAAGAAATGAATGTGTGCAATATTTGAATCACTTTAGTCACTTTGAATTTCTGATTAGAAATGAATGTGTGCAATATTTTAATCACTTAAGTCAATTTGAATTTCTGATTACTAATGAATGTGTGCAATATTTTAATCATTTTAGTCACTTTGAATTTCTGATAAGAAATGAATGTTTGCAATATTTGAATCACTTTAGTCACTTTGAATTTCTGATAAGAAATGAATGTGTGCAATATTTGAATCACTTCAGTCACTTTGAATTTTTGCAAAAGATGCTATATTCTTCTAAATCTCCTGTATTGTGGAAAATCCTATGTATTTGCAAACACCTCATGTACTTTTTATATTGTCATATACATGTATTTCTGATATTTCCCCCATAATTTTGCCATATCCGGTCATGCCTTTAGGTGTATAAAATGTATATGTGATCAGCAATTGAAAAATATGTTAATTTTTTTTTCTCATTTGAGGTGGTCGTAAACCTGTAATTCTTGTTTACATTGACATTGATTAATATAAATGTGTTTGGCTTTTTTTTGTTTTATGAATAAAACATGTGTAATGTTAATATGAAACAATATCATTACTATAAAAGCATTTGTTCTGTAACAGTTCTAAATATTGCCTGAACTACATGTATTTACACATGGTCAAACTATTCAAATAGTGTATCTATATTTCCTATGGAAATACTATCCAGTATATATTATAAGTATATACCTTTTTTCTTTGTTAAACAATAATGCAAATAAGCGGTTGTGATTCAATCAAATCATTTTAAATCATAAATGTAGACATTGAGAAAATTAAGTTTGCCAATCTGTAACTGCAGTTTGTGTGTATACAAATTGTCCTTAAAGTTATATATTCCTACTTTATTTGTGTGGTGAATTTTTTTAGTTGCATTTATAGGTCACATTATTTTGTAGAAACTAACATATTCACTTAGCAAACCTTCCAAAACCAGAGTTCAAAAACTTCAAATGTGCAGCTTTCAAAGGTTTATAAAAGCCATATGTCTGGCTAATGCTGAATTCAAGATGAATGTTGGCGGTGAATGTATCATTTCTGTAACACCCTTTAAGGGCATTTAGTAATTAATGCCAGGTACAGTACAGCCAACGCGGAACAAACATATTTCGCGATCAGCGGCGGCAAGGCACAACGAGTCGATGCCGAGTCGGCCTTTGAAGCCGCATCAGTATGCAGCGGCAAGTCGCATTTTGCCGCGAAGCTTCGCATCTGTCCGCCGAGACGTGCCGAGGCAAGCCGCGATCCGCAACATGATGCCAAGTCGATGCGCATCTTTAAATCAAAATCTTTTTAAAATGATTAGTCAAAGAAATTTAAAAGAACAATTATAATAATATTTAAAATCATAATAATTTAATGTGCGCTGATTCAAAAAAGATAAACTAGTTAATAAAAAAGCATGCTGTTGTTTTGTTTTTAGTGATTGCATTCCTGTTTCTAAAGAAATTGCTGTCATCCGGATAGAAATAATTATTATTTTAAAAGAATGCAAATTTAAAAAATCGAATTTATAAAAACAAAATACGATTATCACGGGCATGTATTTATAAAATTCCAATAATCATTTGCCATTGTCATTTTTAGAATCGGCTAAAGTACTTTAAGTTACTTTGTGTGCGTTTATTGCGCCGTATGATTACTGTCTTTATATTAAACGATCAACAAACATATTTGTTTTGGGTTTAGTTTTTACGACAACATGTATAAGCATATAAACAATGTCACGTAATTATGTTTTGGCACATACGAGTGCTCAAGACTCCAGCAGGTGGTGGATTTATAATTGCTTGTTGTTTTTGCTATTATATTTTAGCTGAGACAATTAGCAGTTTGAAGCCACATCAATTACCAACACTTAATTGTTGTTTTGTTAATTATCAGCTTATTATAACTATTGTTTGACTATGCGTATATAAAGTAGTTTCATTTTGTTTATATTGTACAGTTGATATCGCTAATCATTACCCGATAATCCCGTATATTCGAGTTTGAAAGCAAATTCTGGTAAATATTTACGATAAAAGTGCTCAAGACACACACGCATTCACAATTATTCTTAAGTATCAAATACATTTTGGCATTTGTTACTATTTAAAGATGATGATAGCGTGTTTTTTTCCACTGAACACGCATAAATCGCCTGACGTGATGTACATGTTTTTATACAACGCAAAATACACCCAAACTTTCCATGCGACGTTGTACATGTCAGCATAATTTTTGCGCGCTTTTTATGGAGACAAAGGATATTTTAGCTCTGTTTATTTGACGATAGAATTTTTTTATTTCGCATTAGCATTAAAATTCGGAAGTGTGTTTCGGATTACAAATTTAATAAAGCTCATTTCAGAATCGAACGAAACATTAACATTGTGCATAATTTATTCAATGATAATTTGTTAAAGCATTACGTGCCATATCGCATATTAAAACGTGAAAAAAATAAATATGAAAGTAGCGTAAATCAAGGTTTCTATGCTACACAAATGTACATGTAGGTTTATATCTTTTCACTCAATTTGCCGCGTATGTATGCGGCGGATTTACTCATTAAAGTACACGAGGTTAAAGCAGACTCGGCTTCGTTGCGCGGATCGATGCCGAGTGCCTCGGGGATACGCCTCGTGAACACTCGACACGGCTGCCGCGTACTAAATTTCTGGCCGTGGCGTAGCCGCGGATTATGTTTGTGCCGCGTTGGCTGTACTGTAGTATTATTATTAAAAATCCAGTTAGAGAATGAAATGACTTAAAGAAAAAAGTGCCTATATTTAGAAGACCACTGAACTGTCAAGGAACTCTTTTTTTCATGAAAGTGTGCTGAAAACTCAAAATTCCTATTTGATGCTGAAATAAATAGTTCCTACATGTTTACTGTGTTTTTATCCAAACGTTGTTGACAGCTTGCCTTAATTTGATTCTTTTACAATTTGTATTACCATGATTATCTAACAAATATTAATATGCGTATTTGCTTTTGTAATATTAAAAAGCTTTGAAGTATTTACATGTTTGTTTATTGTAGGTTTAGGGATGTTTAGGTGGTTGTAAACTATAAAATGTCGACTGCAACTGGCAGTATTATGATGACCCTTTCTCATGTTTTTACCTCAAAATTCGCAATTGTGTTAAACTCATGTTAAACTACTTTGAGAATTTCCCTCAAACTATCACAGCTGAAGAACCTTGCCTTAAAGGTTATCTTAATGTGTCTTGCCTATCGTCAGATCACAAGCAGTGGATCACGTACATCATGGGAACGGGTGTACCCCTTCTCAACGAGTACAAGCAGGAGTTTGTTGCCAAGCGCTTCCCACAGACAGTGCTCGGAGGTCTGAAGCTGCGTGTAGGCTACAATGCACCGGTGTACGTGTATGTCAGTCAGCTCATGGTGTTCATTGTTCCGTTCTTGCTCGGAGGGGGGTTCACCTTGCTGGTGGAGTTAGAGGCCATGGGAAAGTACACAGCGGTGTATGTCTACGGAGGCCTGATGGCAGCCTATGTTCTCCTTATACAGCTTATATCACACATAGTCCAGGTCAGTAGGGTTTTCCCTTATTATTTAAACTGATGAAAATAATGTCATTGATAGATTGCTTGATTAATGTGCTTTGTCCAGGTCATTAAAGGTTTCCTTATGATTTGATTGGATACAATTTAATTGATTGATTAAGTGATTTGTTTGCTGGCTTGATTAATTGATTGATTGATTTCTGGCATCATTTCATGATTAATTAATTTATGAGGGCAGATGAATGGATGGATTAACTATAGCCAGTTGCGAGTATATTCTTCACTGTACATTAATTCATTGACCACTGACATCTATGATTCTTTTTTAAGGTCCTTGAATTAATTGATCAGGTCGCCATGATTAGGGACTACCCTACGGTTCGCTCTAACGCCCGTGATATCGCCCTACGAGCCCAGAAAAGCGAAGATCAAGTCGCCCGATTTTTTTAGTAAACAAGACCGAAAAAGCGAAAATCAAGCCGCACGATTATTATTGCCAATGCGTGCTACCACCCGCAGGCGATTAGCAAGTTTATTGTTTGTTGTTTATCTAAGGATTACACAATTTACCCCCGCAAGGATCGTTAATTGACCGTGACAAAGCAGTCCCTTAATATTGGTTGCTATAACAACACACTCGTGTCTCTTCGCGCATGCCGCAAGTTGTCTAATGATAACATGATAATTGATTGACCATCCGATAATTGCAGGTTTTTTCGCAGACGGCATGGTTAAAGAAAGTCGGCAAAAATAATTAAAGAAAAACAAAATTGATCAAAGGTCTATTAATTACGTAGATCCACTATTAAGTCCAGCAAGTTTTGTCAGTTTATTAATCCACCGATAATTACGAGTATTAAACACCCGTCTGATATAAACTGTAATCACATTCATTTTTATGCCCCCCTTCGAAGAAGAGGGGGTATATTGCTTTGCTCATGTCGGTCGGTCGGTCGGTAGGTCGGTCGGTCGGTCGGTCCGTCCACCAGGTGGTTGTCGGATGATAACTCAAGAACGCATACGCCTAGGATCATGAAACTTCATAGGTAGATTGATCATGACTGGCAGATGACCCCTATTGATTTTGAGGTCACTAGGTCAAAGGTCAAGGTCACGGTGACCCGAAATAGTAAAATGGTTTCCGGATGATAACTCAAGAACGCATATGCCTAGGATCATGAAACTTCATGGGTAGATTGATCATGACTTGCAGATGACCCCTATTGATTTTGAGGTCACTAGGTCAAAGGTCAAGGTCACGGTGACCCGAAATAGTAAAATGGTTTCCGGATGATAACTCAAGAATGCATACGCCTAGGATCATGAAACTTCATGGGTAGATTGATCATGACTCGCAGATGACCCCTATTGATTTTGAGGTCACTAGGTCAAAGGTCAAGGTCACGGTGACCCGAAATAGTAAAATGGTTTCCGGATGATAACTCAAGAATGCATACGCCTAGGATCATGAAACTTCATGGGAAGATTGATCAAGACTCGCAGATGACCCCTATTGATTTTGAGGTCACTCGGTCAAAGGTCAAGGTCACGGTGACCCGAAATAGTAAAATGGTTTTCGGATGATAACTCAAGAACGCATATGCCTAGGATCATGAAACTTCATAGGTAGATTGATCATGACTCGCAGATGACCCCTATTGATTTTGAGGTCACAAGGTCAAGGTTACGGTGACCCGAAATAGTAAAATGATTTTCGGATGATAACTCAAGAACGCTTTTGCCTAGGATCATGACACTTCATAGGTACATTGATCGTGACTCGCAGATGACCCCTATTGATTTTCAGGTCACTAGGTCAAAGGTCAAGGTCACAGTGACAAAAAACGTATTCACACAATGGCTGCCACTACAACGGACAGCCCATATGGGGGGCATGCATGTTTTACAAACAGCCCTTGTTTTTATTAACAAGTCATAATACTACACATAAACATTGAGAAAAAAAATCCTCGATTAGATAATATATTATAAATTATTGGAGTATGAATTAAATTGTTACGTTATGACCAGAGCTCCAGATCATTTTTTCAGCCCAGGCGTATTTCACTCATGAAATTTTTAATTGAGGAGTAAAAATAGAAATCCGATAATTTTAAGAAGCATTTATATTCAAAGGATCAGAATTAATAATATATTGTACATGTAATGTTAACTCTCTATAACAAGCAGTCGTGTACACAATAAAGTAATCCCTTTTGTTTTATTTAACAGTTTTTCTGTTTTATTTGCCCTTGGCTTTTAAGTGTCGTATATTTATATAGACATCAAATCATCGTCATCAAATGGAATCGAGCATGTTCGTTGTGATAATATTACAATAAGCAGCCATTACTCTCTTTTTCCGTCTTTATTTAGCAAGCCACTGTTTAGCACACAATATACAGCCACAATCAAAATCTAAGCTTGGCCCATAAAACTTGTTTATTATATTATGTGTATGTCGGCCGCCATTTAAAAAAGTGCTTGAAGAAAAAGGTTTTTCCATATTGCCACATAAGAGATGAACTGATAGCAAAAGTTATATGCTTGATGTTGGACGATTCCGGTTTTATCGAATGTGATGTCAAATGTTTTCGCCGTAAGCGTATGTCGATTCTCAACAATGCAGCGAGGAGCCCGTTGTGTAAACATCGGCTTTTATCGTGGGCGACAATTAAATGATCTGACTGAGGAGTAAATTAGGTCGGGAACCACATTCTAAACATAGATGGTGATGTCACTTATATAAACGGCTAATACGCATTGAAGTTGCACACGATGCGTAATCCGAATTTAGCCAGGAGTTTTTTTACTCAGCACAATTTTAAGTCATGCGTATTTTCTTTGTTTTCATGCGTATTTCACGCAAATACGCATCTTATCTGGCCCTCTGGTTATGACATTCGACATTGCGAATGGCGGACGTATTGTAACATTCAACCCGCGTTCAATTCAAAGCTGGTGATTCAAATTTCAAGTAATGGTGATTAAATAATGGAGAAAGCATTAACTGGATTTAACAAACATTTGATAAGGTTTGTTAAACCAGAAAACAACAAGGAAAATTTGGATTATTAAAGTTAAACAGGTAAGGCATTCTTAAGTGTACATATTTTGGACATATATTGTATTCGGATAAACAGTAATATATATACTAGATGTTCTATGCATTACGATTGTGTTTTGTTACAAAAGCAGTCATAAGGATGATGGTAATATAATGATGATAAATGTGATGAAAAGGTGATCGGTACATATCTTAAATTACTTAAATGTGTTAAATGACTTAAATGTGTCATGATGAAGTAGATTTCAATGAGAATTTATTGTTTTTTACAAATAAGCATAGTATAATGATAGAAATAATAAAAGTTGAGAAATGAACATGTTTTGTTTTTGATATTGTTCGCACAAACGTCACGCTGATTTTCCAAACTTCTCCCTGTTTCGGAAAAAAGGAGAAGTCACTTCTCACTTTTTTTAAGGCCTAGGGTAGTCCCTGCATGATGTAATGGATATGGTGTGCGACTAGCGACGGAAAGATCACGGGTTCGATCCTAACCATGGAAGCGTTCTTTACATCTCCCCAAAGACACCAAGTACTGGTTCTAGGCCCAGGAAACGGACTCAAGAGTGTTCATATAAGACTTAGGCTTTCTATGCAATCGAGCTAAAATAAATAGGTTTAAACTAATTGATTGATTTGGGAGGTATATGACTGGCCCTTCCATCAGAAATTTAGAGCTGTAATAGTCATAAGGTCTGGATTAATATGAAGTTATGTGTTAGTTCCTTCACAAACAAGCTTTTATTTAGGGCTAGTGGAGAGTATTTTATCTTAAAAAGAATTGTTCAGAAGACACTTTATGTTCATGCATTAAGCCCTGTTTTCCCAGAAGGCGGCTTAATTTTTTCATTAGGCCAGTCATCCAACTGATTTGCCGATGATGAAGAAGAAGAAGAGCCTGCTGTCAGAGGAGGACGAGGTGGACTTCATCTCGTGCTGTGACCCGGACACCGTAAAGTTCATCATTCCACCCAAGAAGTACAAGGTGAACATCCTGGTGCACGCTCTCCTGGCAGGCCCCATGTGTGGACTGGGTCTTCTGTACCTACTGCCTAGCACAATGGACAGTCTCTATGGAAACACAGGTATGATTAGGTTATTTACCGTAGCCTTATTCTTGGAAAACTGAGCTTAATGCATATCTGTAAAGTGAGGCTAAGGTTGTTTGCCCTTAGGACATAGGTGAAGAAACATAACCCAATTAAAAAAAAGACCCACAGTGTAGTGGTTATTTATCCTCAGGACTTAGGTTGCCACAGCAAAATAAAAGCAGCATAGGAACGTTTACATGCTTACAGATGTAATTAAATATCTGCATAGTAAATATGCTATGACTTAATAGATTTCCAAAGTTTGGATTGTTTGCGTGAAGCCAAGTGCAATGCATTTCTTTGTTTGGTGAACATTTATAGTAATTCACATCATTTTTGAATCGTATTTAAATATTTGCAGACAATTTGATAGCTTTAAATAACTTATAGCGTCAGTTATATTGCATATCATTGACTGCTAATTGCATATAGCATACCATAGACTGCTTATTGTCCCCTACCGGTGAAATCGGAGGTGACTTATGGTTTGCGCTCTGTCTGTCAGTCTGTCTGTCACACTTTTCTGGATCCTGCGATAACTTTAAAAGTTCTTCATATTTTTTCATGAAACTTGAAACATGGATAGATGGCAATATGGAGATTATGCATGTCATTTCATTTTGTTCCTACATCAAGAATTCTGGTTGCTATGGCAACAAATAGACTAGAAATATTACTGAAAATAGTGGATCCTGCGATAACTTTAAAAGTTCTTCATATTTTTTCATGAAACTTGAAATATGGATAGATGGCAATATGGAGATTATGCATGTCATTTCATTTTGTTCCTACATCAAGAATTCTGGTTGCTATGGCAACAAATAGACTAGAAATATTACTGAAAATAGTGGATCCTGCGATAACTTTAAAGTTCTTCATATTTTTTCATGAAACTTGAAGCATGGATAGATGGCAATATGAAGAGTATGCACGTCATTTCATTTTGTTCGTACGTCAAAAATTCTGGTTGCTATGGCAACAACAACAAAAAATTATGACAATGGTGGAGTTTCACCGGTAGGGGACCATATTTCTTGGCAATTTCTTATTTCACATCTGTTATCTAGGTGGTACTGTGGTACTGTTCATACTCGGCTGGTTCGCCCTGCTGGTGGCCCAGTATCCCCTGACAACGGTCGCTCTGCCTGAGACTGCCACCTACCGCACCACAGATATCCTGGAACTCGGGGCCGTGAGCAGAGCCTTCTACGTCTACGTTCTCATCATGTTTGATTTGATTCATCGGTATGTAAGCTTTTTTTTATTATGTCATACCTTTTATACATATTGCCATATTTCACTGCACAGCAATAGATACAGGGCACTGTTGTGTCTATGCCCAATGCTAAAACTTCATTTGATAAATTTATTTTGAACTGATTAGTATTTGATTTAATTCAATTGAATTGGATTTTTAGCTCGACTATTATATATGAAATATATATAGTGGAGCTATCCTACTCACCCTGGCGTCGGCGTTTCCGTTCCATTTCCGTTAGCGTTAGCGTGCAAATGTTAAAGTTTTCGTACTACCCCAATTATTTTCATTGTCCCTTGACATATTGCTTTCATATTTTGCATACTTGTTTACCAACATGACCCCAACTATGACCAACAACTGACTATAAACAAGAGCAGATAACTCTATCAAGCATTTTTTTATAATTAGGGCCCCTTTTCCACTTAGAATATACAGCTAATGTTAAAATTTGTGTACTACCCCAATTATTTTCATTGTCCCTTGACATATTGCTTTCATATTTTGCATACTTGTTTCCCATCATGACCCCAACCTACAAACAAGAGCAGACAACTGTATCAAGCATTTTGACAGAAATATTGCCCCTTTTATACTTAGAATATGCATATTATTAATAAATCTATGTTAAAGTTTGCGTACTACCCCAAATATTTCCTGTGTCCCTTGACATATTGCTTTCATATTTTGCATACTTGTTTACCAACATAACCCCAACCTATAAACAAGAGCAGACTGTATCAAGCATTTTGACATAATTATGGCCCCTTTTATACTTAGATAATTGAACATTTTGCTTAAATTGCCATAACTTCTTTATTTATGATCAGATTTTATTAATACATTGACAAAACAACACTTACCTGAATACCACAATGGATTCCACTCAAACAAAACTCCACACCCCAACCCAGAATCCTTGCCCCCCCCCCACCTCCCCCCCAATTTTTTTTTCCTTTTTTTTATTTTTGAAAGATCATCTTATAAATGACCACACCCCACATTATACCCCCCTCTCAAACCTCTACCCCCCGTCCAAAAAAATATATTATTTTTTTCCTTTTTTTATTTTTGAAAGATCGTCTAATAAATTATTGAATATGAACAATTTCCCCATGATGGCTTATGTTATACTGTCAAGCACTCGAATAGTCGAGCGCACTGTCCTCTGACAGCTCTGGTTATGTCCCCCAGTCTATACTGGGAGACATATTGCTTTTTCCCTGTCTGTTTGTTGGTTTGTTTGCGTCAAATTTTAACATTGGCCATAACTTTTGCAATATTGAAGATAGCAACTTGATATTTGCCATGCATGTGTATCTCATGGAGCTGCACATTTTGAGTGGTGAAAGGTCAAGGTCATGCTTCAAGGTCAAAGGTCAAATATATGGGGGCAACATAGTGTTTCACAAACACATCTTGTTTCTCTTTATGTTAAGCTAATTGATACTCAAAGCATGTATTGGTGTAGCCTAACTGTTATTACAAACAAAGGTGACCTTGTGGGTAGTGCAACTGTCTAAGGAACAATGGGTCGAAGTCTTCTTTGGAGATTGTTCTTGTATGTTGCCTACCCATAACCAGAGGTAATGATTGCATTCCTGCTGAGCATCAAGCCCATTTTTTAAAAATGTGTGCCTATTTGAAGTGAAACTGTAGTAGAGATGTTCACCAGAAAGAACGTGTCCCATAAGACAAAAGGAAATGCCTTTGGGATGATTGAAATAATTATTAACAGAAGTTTAAATTTGTATTAATGTTTATTCTTCACCGTTATTTCAGTTTCCATGACAGCAATTTTCTACTGACCAATCAGGTTCTCCACGTGTTCTTTGTATGTCTGCCTGTGTTTTGGACTCTTGGTGTTCTCTCGCCCGTTGATGCATTCCTACTTTACCTGCTGGAACAGGCTCATGTGTTCTTATTTGGGGGCTCATACATGGCATCAGATTTAAGGTATGTCCCATGCATTTGAAAAATTAAAGGTAACTTTCAAAATGAAACACTTTTTAAGTCAAATTAAGTTTAAAAAAACCATATATCTGTAAAAATTTGACACTTTGAACAATAAGTTTAACCATCTGATTCAAATGTGGAATTTGTGTATAATGATTTCATGCAAAGAAAACTTTGCAATAAAGAATAACTCTGTTTCAAGTATAGGTAGTGATTGGTTAATTGGATTTTGTGTGTGCAAATTCTCAAGTTTTTAATAAGAGAAGCAACATAAGTATGGCAGTATTACATTAGTTGTTACTGTATGTTTGGGTAAAATACTCTTTTTTTCCAGACAAAAGATGCCTGCAACTGATACACCTGTGCATCTATTTATGTTCAAAATATAAAAAATTAAAGTCAGAATGTCAGATTTTAAGTAAAAATTCCGTGAATGCGCGAGTACCAGTAATTGGTTTCGCTGTTTTCATTAAACAATTTTACACTTAAGTCTGTAATACTCTACTGAACAAATAGTATAGGAGTACTTGGTATATGAAACATGTATAGTAACATGTTATTGGTACTTGCTTTTATTTCCAGGCTCATTACATTCTGTGTGTTGTCCACGGGCGTGTACCTGGGCGCATTCTACATCTCATCATGCCTGGGAACTGTCCTCATATCATCACTGGCCGGTTACCTGCTCAGTACGGATCTTGGAGGTCTTGGTTCCCAGCTCTGGGCTCTTCTCAACAGGAACCGGGTGTCGGCTGTTAGAGACTGGGCACCAGTGAGGAATGGCAGTCCTGTGAAGAAGTTCCTGTGGAAGTGGGGAGTCCTGGAGATTGTGTATCACACGGTGATGCTGGCAGTAGTCGGAGTTGTGGCTGGTATTACTTTACTTTTCAACTGCTCATTTTGTTACTATACTTATAATTTTTATGAATTAAATAATGTATGAATCAATATTTTAGCTGGATTTATATAATAATCGTTTCACAGAGACATTCTCAACCTGTAGGTGGTGTGACATTCTCAAGTCCCATTTCTAGGATGAACCATTACTGCTGTGATCAAGTCCCGGTAGAATTAGTACTTGGTGTGATCAAGTCCCATTCCTAGGTAGAACCAGTGCTTTGTGTGATCAAGTCGCATTGTAGGTAGAACCAGTTCTTTGTGTGATCAAGTCCCATTGTAGGTAGAACCAGTACTTGGTGTGATCGAGTCACATTCCTTGGTAGAACTAGTACTTGGTGTGATCAAGTCTCATTCCTAGGTAGAACCAGTACTTGGTGTGATTAAGTCACACTCCTAGGTAGAATAAGTACTTGGTGTGATCCAATCCCATTCCTAGGTAGAACCAGTACTTGGTGTGATCAAGTCCCATTCCTTGGTAGAACTAGTACGGTCCCATTCCTAGGTAGAACCAGTACTTGGTGTGATCAAGTCTCATTCCTAGGTAGAACCAGTACTTGGTGTGATCAAGTCCCACTCCTAGGTAGAATAAGTACTTGGTGTGGTCAAGTCCCATTCCTAGGTAGAACCAGTACTTGTAGTGATCAAGTCCCATTCCTAGGTAGAAACAGTACTTCGTGTGATCAAGTCCCATTCCTAGGTAGAACCAGTACTTGGTGTGATCAAGTCCCATTCCTACGTAGAACAAGTACTTTTTGAGATCAAGTTCCATTCCTAGATAGAACCAGTACTTGGTGTGATCAAGTCCCATTCCTAGGTAGAACCAGTGCTTTGTGTGATCAAGTCCCATTGTAGGTAGAACCAGTACTTTGTGTGATCAAGTCCCATTCCTAGGTAGAACCAGTACTTTGTGATCAAATCCCATTCCTAGGTGAACAAGTACTGGGTGTGATCAAGTTCCATTCCTAGATAAAACCAGTACTTGGTATGATCAAGTCCAATTCCTAGGTAGAACCAGTGTTTGGTGTGATCAAGTTATTCCTAGGAAGAATAAATACTTGGTGTGATCAAGTCCCACTCCTAGGTAGAACCAGTGCTTGGTGTGATCAAGTCCTATTCATAGGTACAACCAGTACTTGGTGTGATCAAGTCCCTTTCCTAGGTAGAACCAGTACTTGGTGTGATCAAGTCCCATTCCTTGGTAGAACCAGTACTTGGTGTGATCAAGTCACACTCCTAGGTAGAATCAGTGCTTAGTGTGATCAAGTCCTATTCATAGAACCAGTACTTGGTGTGATCAAGTCCCATTCCTAGATAGAACCAGTACTAGGTGTGATCAAGTCCCTTTCCTAGGTACAACCAGTACTTGGTGTGATCAAGTCCCATTCCTAGGTAGAACCAGTGCCTGGTGTGATCAAGTCCTATTCATAGGTAAAAACCAGTACTTGGTGTGATCAAGTCCCATTCATAGGTAAAACCAGTACTTGGTGTGGTCAAGTCCTATTCATAGGTACAACCAGTACTTGGTGTGATCAAGTCCCTTTCCTAGGTAGAACCAGTACTTGCTGTGATCAAGTCCCATTTGTAGGTAGAACCAGTACTTGGTGTGATCAAGTCCTATTCATAGGTACAACCAGTTCTTGGTGTGATCAAGTCCCATTCCTAGGTAGAACCAGTACTTGGTGTGATCAAGTTCCATTCCTAGATAGAACCAGTACTTTCTGTGATCAAGTTCCATTCCTAGGTAGAACCAGTACTTGGTGTAACCAACCAGTACTTGGTGTGATCAAGTCCCATTCCTAGGTAGAACGAGTACTTGGTGTAATCAAGTCTCATTCCTAGGTAGAACCAGGTGTGATCAAGTCCCATTCCTATGTAGAACCAGTACTTAGTGTGATCAAGTTCAATTCCTATGTAAACCAGTACTTGGTGTGATCAAGTCCCATTCCTAAAACCAGTACTTGGTGTGATCAAGTCCCATTCCTTGGAACCTAGTTAGTACTTTATGTGATCAAGTTCCATTCCTAGGTAGGTAGAACCAGTACTTGGTGTGATCAAGTTCCATTCCTAGATAGAACCAGTACTTGGTGTGATCAAGTCCCATTCCTAGGTAGAACCAGTACTTCGTGTGATCAAGTTCCATTTCTAGATAGAACCAGTACTTTGTGTGATCAAGTTCCATTCCTTAGGTAGAACCAGTACTTGATGTAACCAACCAGTACTTGGTGTGATCAAGTCCCATTCCTAGGTAGAACCAGTACTTTGTATCCCATTCCTAGGTAGAACAAGTACTTTGTGTGATCAAGTTCCATTCCTAGGTAGAACCAGAACTTGGTGTTATCAAGTCCCATTCCTAGGTAGAACCAGTACTTGGTGTGATCAAGTCCCATTCCTAGGTAGAGCCAGTACTTTGTGTGATCAAGTCCCATTTCTAGGTAGAACCAGTACTTGGTGTGATCAAGTTCCATTCCTAGGTAGAACCAGTACTTGGTGTGATCAAGTCCAATTCCTAGGTAGAACCAGTGTTTGGTGTGATCAAGTCACATTCCTAGGTAGAACAAGTACTTTGTGTGATCAAGTTCCATTCCTATTTAGAATCAGTACTTGGTGTGATCAAGTCCCATTCTTAGGTAGAACCAGTACTTTGTGTGATCAAGTCCCATTCCTAGGAAGAACCAGTACTTTGTGTGATCAAGTCCCATTCCTAGGTAGAACCAGTACTTGGTGTGATCAAGTCCCATTCCTAGGTAGAACAAGTACTTTGTGTGATCAAGTTCCATTTCTAGGTTGAACCAATACTTGGTGTGATCAAGTCTCATTCCTAGGTAGAACAAGTACTTTGTGTGATCAAGTTCCATTCCTTGGTAGAACCAGTACTTTGTGTGATCAAGTCCCATTCCTAGAACCAGTACTTTGTGTGATCAAGTTCCATTCCTAGGTAGAACCAGTACTTGGTGTGATCAAGTCCCATCCTTAGGTTAAACCAGTACTTAGTGTCTTAAGAAAGCTTTTGAGAATGCTTCTCGAGTGGAAATCAAACCTGGGACATCTCATATTCTTGGTTATAGGATGGACACCATATCTATGGCACCACTGTGACCACTGGTCCACTGCTTGCTTATGTGTTTTATATCAGATCTAAGTAAAGTTAGAGAGGATATCTGTAAGATTTTGTGAAATATCTATTTTAATTCACGAGTGATCAAAGCTCAGGAGTGAATTAAAATCGATATTCCACCATATCCAACATGTTTTCTATTTATTTTATGCTTACAAATGATAAATTTTGTTCTTTTGCCATTCCGGGCAATATGATTCCCCGTTGGATGCCCCGAAATGTTATTACATGTATATTCAATGGAAGCTTATCCGTATGCTTTTATAAGCATTCAATAGTAAAGTTGGGGGTCACAATTGGAAAACCAAAGATATCTGAAAATAGTACCGGTCAAACATTGAAAATAAATCAAAACATGAAGATGTAAAAGCTGTTTTCTGAGTTTAATTTAATGACAATTTATTTAGAATTTATTTATTAAAATATTACATCAATTCATTATATTATACTTGCATATTAACAGATTTTAATATTTAAAAAGTAATTTATACTTATGTAAGTTCTTAAAGAACAAAGGGAATAATTTTGGTAGTTCATACAATTGTACTTATGTATTTATGTATCTGTCTGCTATTTGTAGGTCTGATGAACAGCAAAAGTCAAACAATATCATCATCAAGTTGGAAAATCGTGGGCTACTGCATTATTGGTGTGTGTGTTTTTGAGAAAGTAGTGAGAGACCTGCAGGGAGTGTTTATTTGTTTCGGCCTGTGGAGGAATCCTTTATTTCCACCCAGCCTCTCTTCAGGAACCTTTAAGGGAAGAAAAAAGATGTTACTTACACTTGGCATTATAAGAAGAATAGTTGTCAACTGGGGTAGGATATTTTGATTTTGTTTAGAAGATATGAGTCGTGTTCTGAGAAAACTGGGCATAATGCATATGGGTAAAGTGGCGTTCCAGATTAGCCTGTGTGATCCGCACAGGCTAACCAGGGACGACACTTTCCGCTTTTATGCTTTTTTTGCTAGCTCACCTGAGCTCATGGTGAGCTTTTGTGATCGCCTTTTGTCAGTCATCCGTTGTGCTGCGTCAACATTTGCCTGGTTAACTCTCTAGAGGGCACATTGATTGTCCAATCTTCATTAAATTTTGTCAGAAGATTGGTCTCAATGATATCTTAGATGAGTTTGAAAATGGAAACGTTTGCTTGAAAAACATGGCTGCCAAGGGGCGGGGCATTTTTCCTTATATGGCTATATATGGCTATATAAAAATCTTGTTAACACTCTAGATGCCACATTTATTGTCTGATCTTCATGAAACTTGGCCAGGAGATTCATCCCAATAATATCTTGGATGAGTTCGAAAATGATGCTGGTTGGTTAACACCCTAGAGGCCACATTTATTTTCCGATCTTCATGAATCTTACTCAGAAGATTTGTTCCAATGATATCTTGGATGAGTTAAAAAATGGTCACCTTTGCTTGAAAAACATGGCTGCCAAGGGGCGGGGTATTTTTCCTTAAATGGCTATAGTACAATCTTGTTAACACTCTAGAGGCCACATTTATAGTCCGAGCTTCATGAAACTTGGTCAGAAGATTCATCCCAATAATATCTTGGACGAGTTAAACAATGATGCCGGTTGGTTGAAAAACATGGCCACCATGAGGGCGGGGCATTTTTCCTTATATGGCTATAGTAAAACCTTGTTAACACTCTAGAGGTCACATTTATTTTCCAATCATCATGAAACTTGGTCAGAAGATTTGTCCCAATGATATCTTGGATGAGTTCGAAAATGGTTATGGTTGCTTTAAAAACATGGCCACCAGGGGGCGGGCCATTTTTCCTTATATGGCTATATATGGCTGTAGTAAAACCTTGTTAACACTCTAGAGGCCACATTTATTGTCCAGTCTTCATGAAATTTGGTCAGAAGATTGGTCTCAATGATATCTTGGATTGGTTTGAAAATATTTATGTTTGCTTGAAAAACATGGCTTCCAAGGGGCGGGGCATTTTTCCTTATATTGCTATATATATGGCTATAGTAAAATCTTGTTAACACTCTAGATGCCACATTCATTGTCTGATCTTCATGAAACTTGGTCAGAAGATTCATCCCGATAATATCTTGGACGAGTTCAAAAAAGATGCTGGTTGGTTGAAAAACATGGCTGCCAGGGGGCGGGGCATTTTTCCTTATATGGCTATAGTAAAACCTTGTTAACACTCTAGAGGCCACATTTATTTTCCGATCTTCATGAAACTTGGTCAGAAGATTTGTCCCAATAATATCTTGTTATCTCAGGTGAGCCACTTTGGGTCTTTCAGGCCCTCTTGTTTAAATGAAGTCTCTTCTTAGCAAAAATCCAATTTAGGCGGAAAGTATCATCCCTGATTAGCCTGTGCAGACTGCACAGGCTAATCTGGGATGACACTTTATGCACTTTATGCACATGCATTAAACCCTGTTTTCTCAGAACGTGACTCATATATTTGCCTCGCTCTGGGAATATGGGCTTAATGATGTGTGTAAAGTGTCGTCCCAGATTAGCCTGTGTAGTCCACACAGGCTAATCAAAAATGAAACTTTCCACATAAACTTGAATATTTGCTAAGAAGAGACTTTCTTTTAACAGAAAATACTATTTAAGCTGAAAGTTTTTGATACACACATGCATTAAGTCATATTTCCCAGAGTTATTCATATTTATTGTATGCGTATATTCTTGCTTCATTATGTATACACATTTTCCTAACTTATGTTTATATGAATGAGTATCCACAACATTTCTTGTGTGACACGCATGTTTTAATATAAGAACTTTTTATCAAATATTATGAACAATTAAGCAGAAACTTCATATTTTGATTGTTCAAATTGTGGTTAAATTGAAAATACCTGTAGTGGCATAATTTTGACCTTTAAATTGTTATCCAAAGCTGGGCCACTCTTGATGCTGGGTTATCTGTGCCTGGTGATTATTGCCAATGGGGAGGATACAAAGTCAGTGTCTGCAACACGTCATCTTGACCATGCCACTTCCGTCTGGTATATCTTCGGGGTTGTGCGGGTTTACAGAGCGGTAAATACTTATTTGTTTTGTGTTGGGAAAATTGGACGTAGGTCATATGTGTAAAGTATCCTCTCAGATTAGCCTGTGCAGTCCGCAATGGTCACATTTCTTGTTTTAATTTATTAATTTTCAGCTTTAAGTTTACATGAAATATGTAACTACCAAAGATATTTGACTTAGAAAATATATTTGTGGTAGTTAAATCAGGTTACTGACCAAAAATGTCAACCATATTATCAAAAAAGAAGAATATTTTGAGGGCTGTCCCTTGGGACAGTTGTTGTTTAATAATGGTGTTCTGTTGTGTGGTGTGTTTCTATTTATTTCATGTTGTCTTTCAGATTTGGCAGCACACAGTCCATTCCCTATTGGAACTTTCTATCAGCCATCTTGTTCTAGTAACCATGACAACCAACACAACAGTGCTCCAGTGGGGCATACCGATCTTAGCAATGCTCGTGTCCCTCTGCAGAGATCGTCTCTACAACTTTTCAGACAAACTTTACTTTTACTTGACGCTCCTCATCAGCTCCTGGACTGACAAGAAGCAGCGGCGATCTTCTACCGTACCAATCATCATTGTCTCAGTTATTCTGTTCCCATTAGTACTGGGCATTATTGCGGTAGCATCAGCTCTGGCCATTCCGCTGTTACCTTTGTTTACTCTTCCCATGGTGCTGTTTTCTTTTCCGCGACCTTTGCGGTCTTGGCCTGAGGAAGTTGGGGCCTCAGCGAACAGTTGTCCAGATACTAACTTCTACAAACAGCTAGCTCCAGAACTGTCGAGGGCATTGTCTTCAGGATTCGCAAATGGAAGCTTAGGTAAATTATTTTGTTGATAAGGAATAACTTAAGATTTGATTGTTTTGATGATGATGATGATAAATATGGGCTGTGCTCTGTGAAAAAGGGGTTTAATGCATGTGCGTTAAGTGTTGTCCCAGATTGCCTGAGCATTCCGCACAGGTTAATTTGGGACGACACTTTCCGCTTTAACTGGATTTTTTTCTATAAAGAGTCTTTCTTTAAACAGAAAATATCATACAAGCCAAAAGTGCCGTCCCTTATTAGCCTGTGCGGACGGCATTGGCTTATCTGGGATTACTAATTAAACACATACATTAAACCCCCTTTTCACAGAGCACGGCCCAAATTCATATTAGTCAAAGCCTGGCATGCCAGTTGTATATTGTAGTATCTTGGTCTACAGTCTACAGAAAATGATATAAGTTGTAGAAGCACACTACTTTTCTCACATTTCTCAAGCAAATAATTTGAAACTTAACGCTATCTCCATGATATCTAGTTTTTTCATCCTCAGTGCTAAACTTTTTCTTAGGTTATTTGCCTTTCCTTCATAGCTCAGAAAGCGGTGCTAGAGTATTACTCATTGTTGTGGTTAAGTTTCATTGGGGCCACATTTTTTGGAAAATTGGGCTTTATATATGTGCGTTAAGTTTCATGGTAGATAAGCCAGTGCAGTTCACACAGGCTAATCAATCAGGATGTCTCTTCTAAGTGCAAAATCAAGTTTAGGAGGAGTGTTGTCTTTTATTAGCCTGTGTGGACTGCACAAGCTAATCTGAGACGACACATTATGCATGTGCATTAAGTTTTCCCAGAACAAGGCTTATTTTACTGCAATGTTTGTATTTCACAGGGGAGCCCAGTCCAGGCAATCACTACCTGGTTCGCTATCAGGACCGACTTGTCTGGATCGTAGTGCTGGAACGTGGTGCCACATATTGTGTCCTGAACATCAAAGGGCTTGAACTCCAGGAAACCTCCTGCCACACTGTTGAGGCAGCCAGAATCGATGAAATCTTTGAGAATGCTCTAGAGCTTCGTGAAGGCTGTTCACGCATGATGGGGAAAATAAACGAGTATCCTCTACATACCTTGACTCCAGCGGATGCAAGCTTTGTAGAGACTTATTCAGATGCTCGGAATGTGCTGACAGGAATTATTGACACTCCAAATGCGACTGAAGACACTATGAAAGCATTCTTGAAGAGCCTAGTGTGGATTGTGTTGAAATATGTGAAGGAGAATCACAAAATCAAAGCAAACAAGTTAAAGGGTGAATCAGTAGTAACAGAAAAACAGATTGTTGTAAAAACAGAAAAACATGAACTGAAAGAACTAAGTGGGAATAATAATGTTTCAAATTCTTTGCAATCAACAAAGAAGGCTCCTCTAGAGCCTCTTGATCTTGGTTTTGAAGATAAACCTGAGTCACCCCCGCCACCTCCATACCAAGCAACGGTTGCTAAGCAGAAGAAAATGGCGTCCTCATGGGGTTCCCTAGCCAGCTTCACAGACAGCATCTTTTCAGAAGACGAAGGGGCTGGCAAGAAGAAATCCCCCAAAACCCCAGCAAATGGCAACAAACATGTGGGTGCAAAGAGAACCAAGAGCCCTGATATTGAGGATCTATTTGACGAGTTCAACATCGGAATGCCCGCTTTCGATGTGACTAAACCGAACCCTCAGGTTCAGAACAAATTTGGTTCAAAGTCATACGGTAACAGTATCTATAGACCTCAAACAAATTTGGCTGGTTCACCAGATTTCAAATCTCCATTTTCATCGCAGTTAAGTATACCGCACGAGTGGCGGGAGTTACCACTGGACACTTCTCAGATATCTAGACATGTAAGCAAGTTTCCTGTGGACTGGTACAAGTATGTGCTGTCATGTGTTGATCTCACGTGTGAAAATGTACTCAAGGATCAAGTGCTCAAAGATGTTGTAAATGATGACACATTGCGGAACTGTTACACTCAACTGATCATGGCCTGCTACTCGATATTTGAAAGCCAAGGTGAGTTCATGGCATGAAATATATGAGTCTAGCTGTTGGAAAATTGGTTTTAATGCATGTGTGTAAAGTGTCATCCTAGATTAGTTTTAAAGTCTGCACATGCTAATCATTGATAACACTTTCTGCCTAGACTAGATTTTTTCCCCAAGATACCTTGTAAACGAAATATTCCATAAGCGCGGAAAGTGTCATCCCTGATAAGCCTGTATTGACTGCACAGACTTACCTGGGATAACACTTCACGCACTTGCATTAAGCCCCATTATCCCAGAGGGCGGCCCATATAGATAATAGATGTTCTACTTTTTTCCAAAATTAGCGTAACTTTTATAAATTCTTCATTTTTGTCTAGCCGGCTTCCTGTCAGTTCCATGTACCCAATGGTGGTTTGGTGTTTGTGCTAGCGTTTGTCTGTCCAGGTGTCTGTTTGACCATACATGACTGTCTAGACTGTTGGTTTATCATTCATCATAGAATTTACAAAGTACGTACTACACATGTTCATCATGTGGAAACAAGCTAAAGGTCATGGTCGCTTTTAGAGATAAAAGGTTAAGTTTGAGCATAATTCATCGTGAAACTTCATTATACATCAGGCAATTTTAAAATGACTTATGCTAATGTTCACCATGCTGAGACAGTGTTTAGCTTGAAAAATGTTCCTAACTTTAAGTTCATGGTCTTAATGAGATATCAAAGTTAAAAGATTGGCATTGGATAACTTTTCTTAACAGTAATTTGATCATTCATCTAAACTGTGTTGCTAGTTCAAAGGTAAAGATCAGTTGTAAGATATGGGCATCATACGGCTACATGTAGCACATTCAACTGGCAGTTTAAATTGTGTAGCACATGCTCCTCTTAGTTGAATGACATCCAAGCTATGCTAATGTCCAGACCTCAATGGTTACACTGTCATGTTTACCTCAGATATTCTGATTGTTAGCTGTAATGGTAGGTGGCCCTCTGACATCTGACTGTGAGTGTTCATTGAAAGTAATTAGTTTTCAACAATTTGCTTCTAACAACATCTCTTTAACTGCCCCTGGGGTTATAACTGGCCATAACCAATTGGTCACACGATTTATGTAGACTTATATAGTGAACAACTATACAAAAAATCTTTGAAATCAAAATTCCCAGGGGCTTAGATATCATATGTGGTATGAACCATCATAAAAAGGTCCTGTACGAAGTTTGTTTAAATTCTGGCCCTGGTGTCAAAAATAGCCATCTCCCAGTGGTCACATGTTTGGTATAGACTTACCACCCAAAATGTGCTTCTTTGAAACTGCAAGTGTCCGGGTAAATATGCCTTTTTATACAAACTGCAAGTGTCCGGGTAAATATGCCATTTTATACAACCACATTGTAGGCTACTCTGGTGCCAGTTTCTTGTACAAGAGCTACATGGGCGAGGTGTCTGTCAACGCCATGTGGGACTGGCTGGGAGAACACACTGACCTGCAGGCACTCGTCAAGAAGGCTTTCAGGTGAGAATCAATGTGACATACTTGACCTTATTGTAAGCAATGGTTTAATTAAACATGTTAAAGTAAGTCTGGGACACTGATGTCTTGTCTGACACTGACAAGATATTCCAATTAGCCTAACATTTTTCTGTATTTATGTTGAAAATATACAACAAAAAATTTTTGAAATAAAACACGCAAAACAACATGACATGACCTTATGAAAATAAAAAAATATGTCACAATACACGTGTTTTGCTGTCTTCAGCTTAGTAGAAATGCATTTAAGTTTCTTCAACAGGTGTAATTTTTTCAATGCAGGCGTGATGATGAGATAAATTTGAGCCTTGTACTGGGAAAACCGAGCTAAAATGCACAGGCTAATCAGGGACGACACTTTTCACTTCTATTGTATTTTTTTGTTGAAAGGAAGCTCTTCTTAACAAAAGTCCAGTGTGGACTTCACAGGCTAATCTGGGACAACACTTTACACACATGCATTAAGCCCCGTTTTCCCAGACCGAGGGTCATTGGTTCAATAAACCATGGTTTTATAAGTTTTGGAGACAGTTTTCTCTTTCTGTGGTGGAAAAAACTTCCTTTTGATGGCTACATTGTTCAGAGCTGTAGCACTGGTTAAACTTTGTGCTGATTTTGTTAGTGACCATTGTCAATTCTACTGGCTGTTGTGGTGTTGTACTGCAGGTATGGGTTTAAGCTGATGATAGACCAGATGCTGCTGGGGGAGTTCTCCACAGACGCAGACTGGCGCGAGGCCTTGGAAGAGTATGACACAGGCTGGTACATCGGTGTAGAACGGGAACAAGACTGGACCACTGCTATACTCAACCAGACTCCAAACATGTTCTCCATGGGACACAATACACAACAGGTAAGGAAGTAAACAAATTATGGGGAATTAAGTTTCAAAACTAAGTATTTCACAAATTATAGTTATCAGGTAAATTTTGATCTGTTTTTTGGAAGGATTATTCATAGGTTATTTTGCTATTAATTTTGTTTTCTGTCGACATACATATAAGCCTTGATCTGAGAGAACTGGGCTAAATGGATGTGCCTAAAATGTCAGCCCAGATATGCCTGTGAAGTCTGCACAGTCTTATCTAAGAAAAAACACATTCCGCCTAAGATCAATATTTGCTAAGAAGAGACTTCCTTTACACAAAACATACAATAACTGCACAGGCTTATCTGTGAAGACATACACAAAATATACAATAACTGCACAGGCTTATCTGTGAAGACATACACAAAACATACAATAACTGCACAGGCTTATCTGTGAAGACATACACAAAACATACAATAACTGCACAGCCTTATCTGTGAAGACATACACAAAACATACAATAACTGCACAAGCTTATCTGTGAAGACATACACAAAACATACAATAACTGCACAGGCTTATCTGTGAAGACATACACAAAACATACAATAACTGCACAGGCTTATCTGTGAAGACATACACAAAACATACAATAACTGCACAAGCTTATCTGTGAAGACATACACAAAACATACAATAACTGCACAGGCTTATCTGTGAAGACATACACAAAACATACAATAACTGCACAGGCTTATCTGTGAAGACATACACAAAACATACAATAACTGCACAAGCTTATCTGTGAAGACATACACAAAACATACAATAACTGCACAGGCTTATCTGTGAAGACATACACAAAACATACAATAACTGCACAGGCTTATCTGTGAAGACATACACAAAACATACAATAACTGCACAAGCTTATCTGTGAAGACATACACAAAACATACAATAACTGCACAGGCTTATCTGTGAAGACATACACAAAACATACAATAACTGCACAGGCTTATCTGTGTAGACAAACACAAAACATACAATAACTGCACAGGCTTATCTGTGAAGACAAACACAAAACATACAATAACTGCACATGCTTATCTGTGAAGACAAACACAAAACATACAATAACTGCACAGGCTTATCTGTGAAGACAAACACAAAACATACAATAACTGCACAGGCTTATCTGTGAAGACATTTTACGTGAATGCATTTAGTCCGGTTTTTCCAGAAAGAGGTTCATATACTTTTATTTCAGAGCACCTACAACAGTCGCACGCTTACACTCCAGTCAATGCCTGTCTCCATTGGTCGTCTGAACCCAGAAGCTGTGCGCGGGCAATGGGCCAATCTGGGCCTGGAGCTCCTGTACATGACAAACGATGACGAGGAAAGATACAGTATCCAGGCCCATCCTGTGTTGCTAAGGAACCTCACAGTTCAGGCTGCTGACCCGCCCCTTGGTTACCCGATCTACTCGTCGCAGCCTATCAGTGTACCGCTTGCATAGCTCTGCGGTTTAACCCTTTACCACCTAGATATGCTGTTAAACTTATTTTTAGTTTATTCGAAAATTCAATTAATTTAAAGATTTTTCTTAAAAGATTTAAGTTTTAGGGGCTTTTTTCAAATCATAATATACTGATTAGAAGCAAACAGCATAAAACCTGAACAGACTGTGGGTTACTTTTATTCTGCGTGCATACAGCCATTTTCACTTTGCTTCTGAGCTGAGTGGGAAAGGGTTAAGCACCTGAGTTAGTGGCCATGGTACCATTTGTTACCAATCTTTTAATCTCAGCTATTCAGTGTATATGCCATCATTGTTAACTAGTGTTTTTTAGGCGTAGCTTGATGTCTTCACTGCTTTATAAGCTGAGTTGCCTAAAAATGCAGTCCCCTTAACAAGGTTGCCTTTTTGATACAGGCCTAATTTTCGCGGCAAAAACAGTATGGGCATTAGAGTGTAAGGGTAAAACCTAAAATGGGATAAATTGGGCAGTGCTTTGTGAAAAGGGGGTTTAATGCATGTGCGTAAAGTTTTGTCCCAGATCAGGGACGACACTTTCCGCTTTTATATTTTTCATTTAAAGGAAGTCTCTTCTTAGCAAAGATTGAAGCGGAAAGTGTCCTCCCTTCTCACAGAGCACGGCCCATATAGATCAATGTCAGGTTAAAGTTTACAAGCTAGAAATTACTGTAGTCATTGAATGTTTATTGTGACCATCCCTTGTGAGAAATACACAGCATTAATTTTTACTGTGCACTTGCATCATTTTTTTAAATGCAATTTTTTATGAAGTTGCATTCTTTTCAGGGTTTTGTATGTGAACTTGTATTGCATCAATTTACACATTTGAGCATTCATTTTTGAATTTATCAACCACATAAAGTGTTTTTTCTCTCTTTTGTTTTATTTATGTTTGACCTGTTCAGTCACTTTTGATTTTCATTGTTCTTTACTAGTTTTACCTTTGTTTTATCTTTACAAGTTTTACCTTTGTTTTATTGTGTTGCTGTCATGTACTTTATAAATTTACTGGTATTGCAGGGTTGCTCTTGATTTAACTCTGTTTTATCATTTTGATTTTCTCCTTTAAAACCAATACAGTTTTTACTTACCCTATTTCTGCAATGACTTGTATCTTGGGGAACAACCCTCTTGTGAAGTACCATTTTTTCATGGAGTTATTGCCCTTTGATTTCATGTGCGTAAACAATTCAAAAATATGTATACATTTGACTTGATTGATAATCAAAAGCCTCAGCTGATATGATGTCAATGTCAATTTTCACAGACATTTCATTTCTTCAATGTTATGAATTAATTTTGCTTAATGAGTTGTCTTGATTTTATTGTGCTCTCTTGACATTATTCGGGTTATGTGTTGTTGCCACTCTGTCTCCCATTCAGTTGTATTTTAAGAGGTAATTTAGAAGCAATTTTTAGTCAGAATTCATCGAAACTATGGAAAACTAGTAAGCACCACTTCAATGATTTTATTGTTATTATTTTTTTACTTATGGTATATATTTTTTATTTTATTGGACAATGCTTTGAACTGGGATGCTCTGTTTTTATGGTTTTACTCAGATTAATGGTATATTGAGGCTTTCTGAAATTGGAATTAGGTGCACAGTTCTCCATTCTTCTGGAACTTAGGGCAAGAATAAAAGGAAATGTATTTTTGATAATTTCATTTTCAATATCACATGAATTATGCCCAGGTAAAGGGCATGATATTCTTTGAAGTGCAGCTTCTTTGTATTATAAATGACATAGGCAAGCATCCATCAGTTTGATCACACCCTTGTATTTATTAGTAATGTTTCAATTATTGTATTGTTGTTAGTGTTTTTCTTTATTGTGTGATTTATTCAATCATTTTATGTACATACTATAAAACAGCAAAAATCATGCACTTTTTGATTTTGTGAAAGTATGATAGCACAAATAATTTTCATAACATTTGAACATTTCATAATGTGTTTCACGTTTGTTTCAATTATTTCTGGAAGACATTAGATTCAGTAGAAATGAATATACCATTGTATAAATTGTGGTTGTTTACTACTTGTTAACAATGTTAGTCACCATTTGATGTTTTAAGTAGAATACTTGATATTTGTATGTGAAGTCTGCTGTCATTTGTCTTGGTAACACGTTGCTAACCATCTCATGCAGGGGCAACACTTAGGTTATTGGTGCATCACTTGATATTATGTGAAAATGAATCATGTAAAAGCAAGCAGTTAATATAGGTCTGTTTCATTATACTCAGCATTGTTGTATATTAACCCTTTCAATGCTGGAACCAAATTTTGAAGGCCTTTGCAAACAGTTTGGATCCAGATGAGACGCCACAGAACGTGGTGTCTCATCAGGATCCAAACTGTTTGCTATTCTGATAGTATTCTTAAAAAAAATAAGAAAATGCTAATTTTAGAAATTCAGCAGATGACATTTTAGCAGACGACAAATTTCCCAGCATGCAAAGGGTTAAAAATGAACCTCCCTCTGGGACAATGGGTTTAATGCATGTGTGTCATATGTCATCCCATGTAGCCTGCTTAAGTCAATCAGGGACGGCACTTTTCACCTAAGCTTGATTTTGGCTAAGAAGAGACTCACTCTATATGGAAGAAACGGTAAAATACCATAAAAGCCAAAAGCAAACAGCACATGCTAATCTGGGGCGACAATATGCACATGCATTAAGCCCTGTTTTTTTGGAGCATGGCTCAAACATAAGAATGACTTGGCTGTAAAACACAGTCAATTATCATGTATTGACTATGTATATATTGGGTGTTATGTTGCTGTTTCTATGTGGATATTCATCTCCCAGTCTGTGATATCACTATTTTGTTGACAATAAAATCTTTCTTGTAAATTGTTTGCAGCGTGTTTTTCATCTGTTGATTTCAAAAGCCATTAATTTTGGATGACTATTTTGTCACAAGACTGCATTCACATATTAGTTTGGCAGTCCAGCTACAGTGGTTGGCCTCTTAGCTGTATCTTGGGTTCAACTCTGGGTCCCATACAATCAGTTTGACAGGACCTCATTAACCTTTTAAATTTAAACATACACAAACATGCTTGAATTACTTTGACACTCAAGATTTCTGCAAGTGTTGACTGTGAGGCATCATGTTAAACTTAATACTGACTGCACAGGCTAAACTGGCCAAACAGCAAATTTAAGTTGTGTGTAGTGGAATGATAATTGTATACCACCAATTTTTAACCTGTAATACCAGTTTGATGTTACATATAGTCATATCATGTGTTAAAGGGACTTCAAAATTTTGGCAGAAAAGGACAATTTTCCCAATTTTTTTAATTGATTCAACAAATAATGTATGCAGTATAGTCAGACCCTCGGCACTTGATGTGAAAACTTTGTAGTTTATTATTGGTCATTAAAAAAAATGCTAAAATAAAAAAGCGTTGCTAACGCTTTTCTTTGATAAAATTAGCAAAAAGATTTTTTACTGACACAGCGTTTACAAGTTTTTGCAAGATTTTATTTGCCACCAAGTTGCTTTTAGATGTCTATTGTCCTTGCTTTTAAAGACTGAAAAAAAGAGTCCCATAAGACACTAAAGCGTCAGTTTCGTGTAACTTAATCATCCGGCTTTAGAGACTGATTCATATAAAAATTCATTACAACTCAAATGAAAATGCATTAACTGTATGGAACTTCTCAAAGAACACCTAATACATTTGTAGGCTCATAATTTCTGATTGATTACACTTAAAAAAGTCAAAGCAGTACAAATTGCTAACATATTTGACTTACCTGACTGTAAAGACTAGATTATTTACAGACAGAGCACAAACTTGTATTGCTTAGATTAGCCATTTCCTGCTCAGCAACTGAAAAAGGCATAAAACCAGATCAGCATGTGAGTACCTCGCAGTCTGTTCAGGTTTTATGCTGTTTGCTGCTCATCAGTATTTAAGGGTTGAAAATGAAGCCTTTAAAACTTTAATCAAGTAAACAAGGTCTAAAATTTAATTTGATTTTCTAAAGGACTGCAGTACTTAATAGAATACATCTGAGAGGTTAATTTTGAAATGGCACATTCATTTGGATTTTTGCAATAGTGTGTGTGAAGATCTCAACACCTTTGGAAGGAGGAAATGTCCAGTAATGAAGAGTGAAAGTAAAAGCAACACAGATTTACCCTTTACCATCTTTCATTTACAGTATTTTCAACAAACATAACCTAGCAATAAGGTCACAAACACAAGGCAAAAATTATATAAAAATATTGCAAATTAATGGAATATATTACATCCAACATGAAAGATATATATCTGAAAATCAATGAACATTTTATTGTAAAAAAAAGAAAGAAAAACATGAGCACTAACACAACTCTGCTTTACACATTATAGCAGCGATATTTGTTAAAATCTTTTCTTAAAATGCACACTGTTCTGTTAAAGCTTAAATTTAAATAGTAAAATAATAATAGTACTGCAGGTATGGGTTCAAGCTGATGATAGACCAGATGCTGCTGGGGGAGTTCTCCACGGACGCAGACTGGCGCGAGGCCTTGGAAGAGTACGACACGGGCTGGTACATCGGCGTAGAACGGGAACATGACTGGACCACTGCTATACTCAACCAGACTCCAAACATGTTCTCCATGGGACACAATACACAACAGGTAAGGAAGTAAACAAATTATGGGGAATTAAGTTTCAAAACTAAGTATTTCAAAAATTATAGTTATCAGGTAAATTTTGATCTGTTTTTTGGAAGGATTATTCATAGGTTATTTTGCTATTAATTTTGTTTTCTGTCGACATACATATAAGCCTTGATCTGAGAGAACTGGGCTAAATGGATGTGCCTAAAATGTCAGCCCAGATATGCCTGTGCAGTCTGCACAGTCTTATCAAAGAAAAAACACTTTCCACCTAAGCTCAATATTTTCCAAGAAGAGACTTCCTTTACACAAAACATACAATAACTGCACAGGCTTATCTGTGAAGACATACACAAAACATACAATAACTGCACAAGCTTATCTGTGAAGACATACACAAAACATACAATAACTGCACAAGCTTATCTGTGAAGACATACACAAAACATACAATAACTGCACAAGCTTATCTGTGAAGACATACACAAAACATACAATAACTGCACAAGCTTATCTGTGAAGACATACACAAAACATACAATAACTGCACAAGCTTATCTGTGAAGACATACACAAAACATACAATAACTGCACAAGCTTATCTGTGAAGACATACACAAAACTTACAATAACTGCACAAGCTTATCTGTGAAGACATACACAAAAACATACAATAACTGCACAAGCTTATCTGTGAAGACATACACAAAACATACAATAACTGCACAAGCTTATCTGTGAAGACATTTTACGTGAATGCATTTAGTCCAGTTTTTCCAGAAAGAGGTTCATATACTTTTATTTCAGAGCACCTACAACAGTCGCACGCTAACACTCCAGTCAATGCCTGTCTCCATTGGTCATCTGAACCCAGAAGCTGTGCGCGGGCAATGGGCCAATCTAGGCCTGGAGCTCCTGTACATGACAAACGATGACGAGGAAAGATACAGTATCCAGGCCCATCCCGTGTTGCTAAGGAACCTCACAGTTCAGGCTGCTGACCCGCCCCTTGGTTACCCGATCTACTCGTCGCAGCCTATCAGTGTACCGCTTGCATAGCTCTGCGGTTTAACCCTTTACCACCCAGATACGCTGTTAAACTTCTTTTTAGTTTATTAGAAAATTCAATTAATTTAAAGATTTTTCTTAAAAGAATTAAGTTTTAGGGGCGTTTTTCAAATCATAATATACTGATTAGAAGCAAACAGCATAAAACCTGAACAGACTGTGGGTTACTTTTATGCTGCGTGCATACAGCCATTTTCACTTTGCTTCTGAGCTGAGTGGGAAAGGGTTAAGCACCTGAGTTAGTGGCCATGGTACCATTTGTTACCAATCTTTTAATCTCAGCCATTCAGTGTATATGCCATCATTGTTAACTAGTGTTTTTTAGGCGTAGCTTGATGTCTTCACTGCTTTATAAGCTGAGTTGCTTAAAAATGCAGTCCCCTGAACAAGGTTGCCTTTTTGATACAGGCCTAATTTTTGCGGCAAAAACAGTATGGGCATTAGAGTGTAAGGGTAAAACCTAAAATGGGATAAATTGGGCAGTGCTTTGTGAAAAGGGGGTTTAATGCATGTGCGTAAAGTTTTGTCCCAGATCAGGGACGACACTTTCCGCTTTTATATTTTTCATTTAAAGGAAGTCTCTTCTTAGCAAAGATCGAAGCGGAAAGTGTCCTCCCTTCTCACAGAGCACGGCCCATATAGATCAATGTCAGGTTAAAGTTTACAAGCTAGAAATTACTGTAGTCATTGAATGTTTATTGTGACCATCCCTTGTGAGAAATACACAGCATTAATTTTTACTGTGCGCTTGCATCATTTTTTTAAATGCAATTTTTAATGAAGTTGCATTCTTTTCAGGGTTTTGTATGTGAACTTGTATCGCATCAATTTACACATTTGAACATTCATTTTTGAATTTATCAACCACATAAAGTGTTTTTTCTCTCTTTTGTTTTATTTATGTTTGACCTGTTCAGTCACTTTTGATTTTCATTGTTCTTTACTAGTTTTACCTTTGTTTTATCTTTACAAGTTTTACCTTTGTTTTATTGTGTTGCTGTCATGTACTTTATAAATTTACTGGTATTGCAGGATTGCTCTTGATTTAACTCTGTTTTATCATTTTGATTTTCTCCTTTAAAACCAATACAGTTTTTACTTACCCTATTTCTGCAATGACTTGTATCTTGGGGAACAACCCTCTTGTGAAGTACCATTTTTTCATGGAGTTATTGCTCTTTGATTTCATGTGCGTATACAATTCAAAAATATGTATACATTTGACTTGATTGATAATCAAAAGCCTCAGCTGATATGATGTCAATGTCAATTTTCACAGACATTTCATTTCTTCAATGTTATGAATTAATTTTGCTTAATGAGTTGTCTTGATTTTATTGTGCTCTCTTGACATTATTCGGGTTATGTGTTGTTGCCACTCTGTCTCCCATTCAGTTGTATTTTAAGAGGTAATTTAGAAGCAATTTTTAGTCAGAATTCATCGAAACTATGGAAAACTAGTAAGCACCACTTCAATGATTTTATTGTTATTATTTTTTTACTTATGGTATATATTTTTTATTTTATTGGACAATGCTTTGAACTGGGATGCTCTGTTTTTATGGTTTTACTCAGATTAATGGTATATTGAGGCTTTCTGAAATTGGAATTTGGTTCACAGTTCTCCATTTTTCTGGAACTTAGGGCAAGAATGAAAAGTAAATGTATTTTTGATAATTTCATTTTCAATATCACATGAATTATGCCTAGGTACAGGGCATGATATTCTTTGAAGCGCAGTATCTTTGTATTATAAATGACATAGGCAAGCATCCATCAGTTTGATCACACCCTTGTATTTATGAGTAATGTTTCAATTATTAAATTGTTGTTAGTGTTTTTCTTTATTGTGTGATTTATTCAATCATTTTATGTACATACTATAAAACAGCACAAATCAAGCACTTTTTGATTTTGTGAAAGTATGATAGCACAAATTATTTTCATAACATTTGAACATTTCATATTGTGTTTCACGTTCGTTTCAATTATTTCTGGAGTGGAAGACATTAGATTCAATAGAAATGGATATACCATTGTATAAATTGTGGTTGTTTACTACTTGTTAACAATGTTAGACACCATTTGATGTTTTAAGTAGAATACTTGATATTTGTATGTGAAGTCTGCTGTCATTTGTCTTGGTAACACATTGCTAACCATTTCATGCAGGGGCAACACTTACGTTATTGATGCATCTCCTTGATATTATGTGAAAATGAATCGTGTAAAAGCAAGCAGTTAATATAGGTCTGTTTCATTATACTCAGCATTGTTGTATGTTAAAAATGACCCTTCCTCTGGGAAACTGGGTTTAATGTATGTGTGTAAAGTGTCATCCCAGATTACCCATGTAGTCTGCTCAAGTTAAACAGGGACGACAATTTTCGTCTGAGCTTGGTTTTGGCTAAAAGAGACTCACTCTAAACGGAAGAAACGGTAAAATACCATAAAAGCCAAAAGCGAACAGCACATACTAATCTGGGGCGACAATATACACATGCATTAAGCCCTGTTTTTCCAGAGCATGGCTCAAACATAAGAATAACATGGCTGTAAATCACAGTCAATTATCATGTATTGACTATGTATATATTGGGTGTTATGTTGCTGTTTTTATGTGGATATTCATCTCCCAGTCTGTGATATCACTATTTTGTTGACAATAAAATCTTTCTTGTAAATGGTTTGCAGCATGTTTTTCATCTGTTTATTACAAAAGCCATTAATTTTGGATGACTATTTTTTTAATGTAACAAGACTGCTTCACATATTAGTTTATAAGTCCAACAACCATAGTAGGCCTCCTAGCTGTATCGTGGGTTCAATTCTGGGACCATCGGTTTTGCAGGACCTCATTAACCTTTTAAGTTTAAACATACACCAGTGTCGTAGCCAGACCCAAATTTAAGCCGAGGCAGTATCTTAGGTCCTTCTAGGGGGGGGGGGGGGTACGGGGGAATGCCCCCTAATTTTTATACCTAGAACGTCTCTGGTGCGTTTTAAAGGCCATTAAACTACATTTTATTCCTAAATTATCGGAATCGTGGACGCTATATATTACCGTTTGGTATCAATAAAGTTAACAAAAAAAGTTCATTGTCAATTTTATATTCTGGTACCATAAACGGTGTTTGAAGTGACAATGATGTAACAAACTACAGAAAATAGTCATATACTTCATTTGAAGTCATATAGAAAAAAGAAAAAATTGAGACGCAGCTCTCTCATACAAGCCATAGTATGTATATGGTTAATAGAATGTGCTTTACATATTTATTATTGAAATACTAAAATAAAACAGATCTACCTTATAATATGAAGAAACAGATCTATCAAACATTTAAGCGAATAATGTTTCATGAACATGTTTTATTATTCTTCAACTTTTAAATGTCACTCTTATTGAACGCTAATTCAACTCTCCTGTCTCCAGTCGAATCCCACATTCGAAGAATCTGTTTTCGATCAACTGGAATGTTTTTATGCACAAAAATTAAAGCGATGCCATTAAGCCGTTTCTCTTTCATAGTAGAACGTGTCCACGTTTTAAGCCTTCGCAATGCGATAAAACTCCGCTCACATGTACAAGAACCAATAAAAAATATTATTTCTGAAGTTAACATCAAATCAGCTTCCGCAAACATGCTGTTGTAGTTCAGACAAGTTCACCGTGAAAAAAATTCGTGGACGATTTGTTTTTTCCATTTAGAGCTTGAACGCACAATAGGGCTCTTTAAAGAAATATTTAAATGCATTAAATCAAAGGCGTTTTCAATCATAAACACATATAAAAAGGATCATTGATGGAATTTACTTAAACACGGACCTACTGGGATTCGAACCAACAATATAATAGTGAGCAATTGATCCAGAGTCTGACGCCTTACCGATTGCGACACAGGAGCATATTGCTGATCATGAGGAGTAGAAATATTTAACTTAAATCAGTAAAGTTTTTGGCCATTTTTTCAATTTTCTTGTGTAACATTTTGTTTAACCACTGCGTCATCATTTTCTGTCAGTTGACAGTTCTATCATCAACGTTCTATCATCAACGTTCTATCATCAACTTCATTGACTATTAAAAGAAAAGAACTACTAGTATATCAAAAAGTTTAATACGCGGCATATCATTATTTGAAAATTCTAATGTAAACAAAGATTCTTACCACCTGAAACGGTTCCGGATTAACATCGACGCCGGCCATAAAGAGGAGAATTCCAATAAAGGCGAAAACGCCAACCACTCCAAGTGTGTCTAGGTCCTAAATAGACCCAGACCTGGCCGTAAAACACCCGATCCTCGCTCGGTACGTTCCGATGTCCACAATGATTGTAACATCGAAGTGTACAGTGCGACGCTTTGTTTAATATACGGATTTTCCTAATCATTTTGCTGAGCCATTTGGCATCAATTGAACTTATTAAAATGAAATAATTATCGGCCTCAACATGAACCAATTGTACTCCATGATAATATTTGTTTGTGAATATCATAGTGCCTTAAATTCATTAAATTGCCTCAATTTCTTATATAGACATAAATTGTCCTTTTTGACGATGCTGCGAAGCATCGTCTAAGTTATCATATCATGCAAAATGTAAAAGACCGAGCCAGTCCGATTGAGATAGCTCGATTTTTCTAATCGGCATACCTCGCTGATTATCATTGATAAAGGTATAGGAAGCTCAGCTATAAATAGGACAGCATATTCTGGGAAAAGATTTAATAATAGTTTGAAAACATTAGTTTTAAATCAGTTACATTCAGTCCATTATATGTTTATAGATCAATGAAACAAATATACATTTTCTGTATTGTATTTGACATTTGTCGTGATTCAGTAAATAAATTGCGAATTAAAACGTGTATAATTAACTTTCAATGCGATCATGAGTGTAAAGAAAACGAATTATTTCGAACCTGCCATTTGTAAACGTTGTAGCGTCTATGGTATATAAACAGCATAATAGCCATATCATATCTGTGATACTCGCACTTCTGCGTGCTTTCTCATTTTGCATATTTTATAAACTTTTCAAACATAAATTACAGAGCCACATCAGTGCACATACTATGTTTGACAATTCATTCGTTTGTTGGATATTGTTTGCTGTTTTAAACACATGTTAGGTCATATAGCGGAGATTTAGTTAACCTTACCATGTGTTCATGGGCGAACTCACGTATTCAAGTGCTCTTACGACTATGTGCTCATACCCACTTTCGATCGGGAATCATCATGAAATTATTGCCGTACTTAACAAACAAACATGCCTAAGCTAATTGAATTAGAGAAAAAGAACAAAAATCAAAAGAGAAAAAGTATATGTTCATGCACATTGGATTGTGAAATCACGTCCGTACACATAGCATCATTAACTTAGGAAAGGAAACAACGAAATATAAAGTTTGGTATGATATACATGTGAAATTAAAGAACATGGTGTAATTTAAGAACATGTCAAGTTTTGAATTTATATGCTGAAACGTAATGTTATAAACCCACAAACGTTTTACTGTAACATACTGTTTTTTTAAGATAAGTGGTACAGAAAATACACGTCGAATACCTTTTAAAAGATATTTCTTGTTATATTTGATCGAGAATGTAACCCGCCTCCCAGTTTCGCTGAAAGGATCAAGTTCCCCGTGGGTACTACTTCCCCGTACCCCCAATTGTTTTCGTACCATACATTTTTCGTACCAAATTTTTTTCGTACCCATTTTTTTTTTCGTACCCAATTTTTTTCTCGTAACCATTTTTTTTTCGTACCCAATTTTTTTCTTACCCAAATTTTTTTCGTAACCAAATCTTTTTACATACTTATTTTTTTTGGGCATAATTGTTGTTCCCAAAATTTTCGTTCCCAAAATGTTCGTACCCACATACACAATTGTGGTGATGTAGATAAACTTAAATAGATGCTTTTATATCAATCCTCTTCAAAAGCATCGTCACACCAGTACTGTCAGTACTTTGATTTTCCTTGTAATCTCAACATTGCTCTGCGAATTTTAGCCGAGGCAACTGCCTCGGTGTTCCTCAGCGTGGCTACGGCGCTGTACACAAACATGCTTTCTTTACTCTCAATGATTGATTTCTGAACAAGTCGACTGTGAGACATCATGTTAAACTAAATACTGACTGAACAGGCTAAACTGGGTCAACACTTTAAAACATGCATGAAACCCAGGGCCAAGTATCACGAACGTTCTCATGTTTTAAACTCCACTCAGAATATGAGATTTCCCAGAATTCAGCTCAAATAGTTTGCATTGTATACATTCAGTGCCCAATGTGCCCAACACATGTGGTCAGAATATACTGCACACCTCAGGTATTGGGCGTGTGGCCAAGTCATTTTAACAGTATCAATATGTCATAAAACATTTTTCATCATTTTGACCAACAAAATCTGACAAAAATAGAGAGAGAGAGAGATGAAAGGTATATATGAACAGGTAGGTATGAAAATAACCTACATCAACACTTTTAAGCCATTTAGTGCCTAAATGGCAGTCGATTTTCGTAAACTATGTATCATTATGTTGGGAAAGGTTGCCTTGTGACGAAAAATGACCACGAACGACTACTTGCCAACATAAACTACAAGAAAACACTTCTTGAACTCGTAGAAATGCTAGGTCGGCTCTCGTCTGACCGAACGTTCGGTGCTGATTTTTACAAGAGTAAAAGTATCGAAATACTCCAGCTACCGAACATAATCTGCATAAGTACAATAAACAAATAGGAGTTTATTTGAACACCTGTGATTCTGACACTCCGCACTTTATGTGAAAACTTTGTTAGTTTATTATTGGTCATAAAAAAATAGCTAAAATAAAGTAGTGTTGTTAAAATTTTTATTTGACAAATTAAGCAAAAAGATGTATTACTGACACAGCGTTTACACTATAAATCCAGTTTCAAACAGTTTTTGCAAGATTTTACTCGCCACCAAGTTGCTTTTAGATGTCTATTGTACTTGCGGATAAAGACAGAAAAAGGGCCTCATAAGAAACATAATGCTAGGCCGTTACCCCACCCATTCCGTTATACAAAGCGTTACGTAAACAAACGCTCGTTATTAAATTAAAATGTGTATTATTAAAATAACTTGTTATTCACAATATGCATTAACATCATATTTATATATTTCAACCGATGTCTATTGCTTAACTTACGTTTTTGTCATTGTATTTGTATAATATTGTTTTTAACACTTTCATCTCATTCATTCATTCATTGATACCCCCGACCATGGTGACATTCTTAGAGCGTGGAGAGGTCACTGCTTGGGCTTTAGCATCTTTCGCACAGACTATTTTAGGAGGCGAATGCTCTGTCGAAAACCCGGTCTCATCAACGTTCCATATGCGCTTTGGGGCATCAAGCAGATCATTGCGATGAAGAATGCTTCCTAGCTCCTCGAAGTACGGGAGGCGGAAAACTACAACGGGCAAGGCATGGTATGGTATCGCGCAAGGGGGGGGGGGTTAGAGGGTTAGGGATAGGTTTTGGGTTAGTGTTAGGGGTCGGGTTAGCGTTTGGGTTAGCCTAAACCCAACCCTAACCCTAACCCGACCCCTAACCCTAACCCTTACCCTAACCCTTTTTTGGCGTTATCACCCCTGACCATGCCTCGCCCGTTGTAGTTTTCCGCCTCCCTCGAAGTACCGGTCAATCGTAGCCTTCGATGCCGTCTTTGCTCGCTGTAAGCCAAGCTTCTGAGGCTTAACAGCTTTTAGTTGGGCCCAACGCTGCATGTATCCATAGAACCAGTCCGAGCTTAGCTCCCCTTTGGCCCTGACATTCTTCCCCAGAGAACGGGCATAGTCTGCAGCCATGCACCTCACATCAGTTACAGAATACCCATAGCCGATATTGGCCATAAAAACAATATGGTCCGCCAACTTTCTCTCCTCTTCACAGGTAAAGAGTGTCTCTGCTCCATGTTTACAGTTAATGTCAACATTTTGCCTTGTTCTATCCCTCAATGTTGACTCCGGGACATTATACACTCTTGACGCTCTGTACACGGACATTCCTCCAAGCGTAGCATCAAACGCTCTCTTGAGGTTGTTCTTGTCGTAAGGCTTCTTCTTATAATTTGACTCTCTAATCTGAAAAACAATTTGAGTTTCATCTAAGTTCAACCCTCAAATCTATTAGCTAAATATTGAAGTGTTTATAGAGCCTGACCTATCGAAATAATTTAAAAAAATCGGTGGTGTGTAACCCCTTCACAAAGAGAATACTATTGGTAGTGTCTGACCTAAGCAACCGCAAGCAGACGAACTTAAACAGTGAAAAAGTTGAAAGGGAAATTTCATTTTAACATGTATTTTTACATAATTTTGGTTTAAAATGATGTTTTAAATCGATTATGGGAAGTTACGTACAAAAATCTATTCAAACTGGCAGCAAAAGATGTTTTCTTTTAGATTTCAAAAGTAGGTCACGCAGGTTTGTTTACAAATACAATCCAGAGGGCGCTAATGAAATACCGCGAGTCAAAACGACCCGCGACTCAACCGGGTTTGAGTATAAATCCGGCATTTCATATAACGTTCATTGGTAGATATTTTTACTTTAACGGTCGTCACCTGTCATTGACGTCACGACCGAAAAAGTATAAATAGCGGTTTCGAAAATAAGCAAGTTTCAGTTTTGGAATATTGTTTTGAAAAGTTAACATCCGGTCAAGATAAATTATTTAACATTATTATTAAACAAGAAACATATTATTATAAACTAACTACAGAATAAGATGCAGGTACGGATATTTTATTGTTGATTGCATATGATATTTATGAATATATGCTTTTGTTGTAATAGAATTGATAAGGAAACTAAAAATGAAAGTAAAAGTGGAAATTTTGAATTAACTCTTTGTTTTCTTTGTTATACGGCATAACAATAAGTCTCAGTTTCGTAAATCATCCGACTTTAGAGACTGATTCATATAAAAATTTAGGACAACTCACATAGAATATAAAGAAGTGAAACTCCAGCTGCTGGAGTAGTATTGAATTATTACTATAAACAATTAGTAGGTCCTTTATTTAAGGCAAGTGACCGATTGCCCAAACAGTACAAACAGCACAATACAGCACAATACAAAACAACATAAACACAAATAAGAATAAAGCAGGGGTCACCGCCTTGGAACGGTCAATGCAAAGCATTGGGGGTTTAAACCGGTTTAGGAGCGCTCAACCTCACACTTGGCCCAGCAATATTCATAATACATTTAAGTGTAAATAAAATATAACCTCATAGCATTGTAACTCAAATTAAACAATAATAAAGGGGAATTAAAACGTATTCAATTTAAATACAATTTAATTACTCAATGGTATTGAAGATACCAGAGCAACAGAGTTACAACTTTTTGAGGCACGATGGAATGAAATTATGAACAAGTGTCAACTACATTCCTTCTTTATAGAAAAAGATTTAAAAATATAGCATCATATAGTTTATATTTCAGATCATCATCGCACAAATACAGGAAGAAGCAGCAATAATGGATGTAAAAGTTCCATATTACATTTCTTTGTTGTTTATGTACTGCAAAAAAATAAATCAAACAAGAAACGCCTGTCACAGAGAAAATAAAATTAAAATTATAAACCCAATGACCTATGAATGTAGATTACAACTGGGAAGGTTGGTCGTTTGACGTCACAAAAATAAATTTACCCGGGAACAGAGAAAGATTTATGACGTAATTGACAAGCGAAGACACAATGGCGTGAACAAAATCCAGGGACAATACTGTAAAGTAAAAATAAAAATATTAATGGGGCGGTACTGCAAAATTGAACTAATAATAAAACAAGTTTAGGTGATTAAATATTAAGAATCCAATGTATAAAAATGGTAATTCCATTAAAGCGACATTATTGGAATCAAACAGTATATAGGTGTTTTGACAACTGACGACAGAAATGATTTGATGTAAGATTTGAGACATAATGTAGTTTTCATGCAGATTTGTGCAAACGACACAAAGACACAATTTTGCTCAAAAGTGAAAAATGCCCATAAAATGATTAATGATTCCACATTTTAAGAGAAGAAAGATATAGCAAATCAAAAACCATCAAGCACGTGTTTTTAAGTACATCAGCATCATATCCTTTTGATAAAAACGAGTTAATTAAATTGAAAAGTTTAATATGAACATTTTCTTTAACATATTTTAATTTGCGAACACGCTTCAAAACATTGCCATAAACTGATGGATGGGAAATTCCATTATTTAAATGCCATTTTAAAGAAACATTATATTTTGAAATTAAATCACCATACTTTGAGTGAAATCTAGCGAATTTACTTCTTAGGTTATGATACAAAAAGCCTTGTTTCAGCAATATCTTTGTTAATATAAGATTACGATCATTAAAATCTTTTATACATGAACATGCTCTGGCATAACGTACCAACTGCGAAATGTAAATACCATAGGAAGGACCTTAAGGGATTATGCCATCTAGGAACGGAAAATTCACAATTTCAAAGTTAAAATCGTCCCGTTTGTCGTATAAACTAGTTTTAATCATATTATCATTAATAGTTAGATGTAAGTCTAAATACGCAGCATCTGTATTGGATTGAGACTATCTATTTAAGACTAGTTCGTTTGGGTAGATTTTGTGAATATTGTTCAAATAATCGATTATCTAAATTAAGTATGTCATCAATGTACCTACTAGTAAGGTTAAAACATTGAATCAAATCTACTTGTTTAGTTTTATATAATTTTAACATAAATTCGCTTTCATAACAATATAAAAAAATATCAGCTATAAGTGGCGCACAATTAGTACCCATAGGAACGCCAATAATATGTTTAAATATTTTACCATTAAATTCAACAAACAAGTTATCCAGAAGAAAAGTAAGTGCTGCACAAAAATCAAGACAAGTCCAAATGATGTAATTATCTTATATCTGATTAGTAAAAAAAAAGTTTTATTGTTAAAAACTAGATATGATCACTTCTCTCTAGCAAATGTTTTTTCAATCAAAGAAACAAGTTTGGATTTTATTAAAGCGTGAGGAAGCGTAGTATATAGTGTAGAAAAATCATAAGTGCTTACTAGTGACACCTTATATTTTTTCTTTTCAATTTTATCAATAACTTCTAAGGAGTTTTTTATTGACCAAAATAGGTGAATATTACTATTTTCATAAACTTTATTACAATATTTAGCTATATAATATCTAATAGCACTCAATGCAGATGTAAGATACACTGATAATTGCTTGGTGGTACAAGACACTGAATTAGCGATAAAACGACTTTTATATGGCGTTTTATGTAATTTAGGTATGCAATAAAGTGATGGCAATTTCTTGTCAATAATACTGACTATTACATTAATTTTACTGTATGGAACTTCTCAAAAAAAGAACACCTTATACATTTTTAGGCACATAATTTCTGATCGATTACACATAAAAACAAGATGTGTTTGTGAAACCCTATGTCCCCCCCCCCCATATCTTCCACCTTGAAGGATGACCTTGACCTTTTACCACTCAAAATGTGCAGCTCCATGAGATACACATGCATGCCAAATATCAAGTTGCTATCAATATAAAGAAGTGAAACTCCAGCTGCTGGAGCAGTATTGAATTTTCATTAAAAACAATTAGTTGGTCCTTTATTTAAGGCAAGTGACCGATTGCCCAAACAGTACAAAACAGCACAATACAGCACAATACAAACCAACATAAACACAAAATATGAATAAAGCTGGGGTCACCGCCTTGGAACGGTCAATGCAAAGCATTGGGGGTTTAAACCTGGTTATAGAGCGGTTAACCTCACACTTGGCCCAGCAATATTCATAATACATTTAAGTGTAAATAAAATTTAACGTCATAGCATTGTGACTCAAATTAAACAATAATAAAAGGGAATTAAAACGCATTCAATTTAATTACTATTTAATTACTCAATTGCATTGAAGATACAAGAGTAACAGAATTACAACTTTTTGACGAACGATCAAATAAAACTATTAACAATTGTCAACTACATTCCTTCTTTATAGAAAAGATTTGAGAATATAGAATCATAGAGTTAATATCTCAGATAATCATCGCGCAAATACAGGAAGAAGCAGCAATAATGGGTGTAAAAATTCCATATTACATAGCTTGGTTGTTTATGTGACTGCTAAACAAATTAAAAATAATTAAATCAAACAAGAAACGCCTATCAGAGAGAAAATATCAATAAAATGGAACGTTATAAACCCAATGACCTATGCATGTAGATTACAACTGGGAAAGTCGGTCGTATGACGTCACAAAAATCCATAATGACATAATGACGTGAACAAATTCCAAGGGCAGTACTAAATAAAAATATTAATCGGGCTGTGCTACTAATAAAACAAGTTTAGGTGATTTAATATTAAGAAGCAAATGCATAAAAATGGTAATTCCATTAAAGCGACATTATTGGAATCAAACAGTATATAGGTGTTTTGACAACTGAAGACAGAAATAATTTGATGTACGATTTGAGTCCAAATGTAGTTTACATGCAGATTTGTTCATACGACACAATGACACAATTTTATTCAACAGTGAAAAATGCCTATAATGTAGTATTCATGCAGATTTGTTCATACGACACAATGACACAATTTTATTCAACAGTGAAAAATGCCTATAATATCACTAATGATTCCAAATTTTAAGGGAAGAAAGATATAGTGAATCGAAAACCATCAAACACGTGTTTTTAAGTACATAAGCATCGTATCCTTTTGATAAAAACAGGTTAATTAAATTGAAAAGTTTAATATGAACATTTGGTTTAACATATTTAAATTTGCGGACACGCTTCAAAACATCTCCGTAAAATGATGGGTGGGAGATTCCATTATTTAAATGCCATTTTAAAGAAACATTATATTTTGAAATTAAATCACTATACTTAAGAGTAAAATCTAGCAAATTTGTTTCTTAGGTTTTGATACAAAAAGCCTTGTTTTAGCAATTTTTTAGTTAATATTAGATTACGATCATTAAAATCTTTAATACACGAACATGCTCTGGCATAACGTACCAACTGCGAAATGTAAATACCATAGGAAGGTCCTTTAGGGATGTTGCCATCTAGAAACGGAAAATTCACAATTTCAAAGTTAAAATCGTCCCGTTTGTCGTATAAACTAGTTTTGATCAAATTATTATTAATAGTTAAATGTAAGTCTAAATACGCAGCGTCTGTACTGGATATACACGATCTATTTAAGACTAGTTCTTTTGGGTAGATTTTGTGAATATATTGTTCAAATAATGGATTGTCTAAATTAAGTATGTCATCAATGTACCTACTGGTAAGGTTAAAACAATTAATCAAATCTACTTGCTTAGTTTTAGATAATTCTAACATAAATTCGCTTTCATAACAATATAAAAAAAGGTCAGCTATAAGTGGCGAACAGTTAGTACCCATAGGAACGCCAATAATTTGTTTAAATATTTTACCATTAAATTCAACAAACAAGTTATCCAAAAGAAAAGTAAGTGCTGCACAAAAGTCAAGACCAGTCCAAGTGATGTAATTATCTAATATCTGATTAGTAAAAAAAAGCTGTTTTAGTGTTTAAAGCTAGATACAAACATTTCTCTCTAGCAAAAGTTTTTTCAATCAAAGAAACAAGTTTGGATTTTATTAAAGCGTGAGGAAGCGTTGTATATAGTGTTGAAAAATCATAAGTACTTACCTGTGACACCTTATATTTTTTATTTTCAATTTTATCAATAACTTCTAAGGTGTTTTTTATTGACCAAAATAGGTTAATATTACTATTTTCATAAACTTTATTACAAAATTTAGCTATATGATATCTAATAGCACTCAATGCAGACGTAAGATACACTGATAATTGTTTGGTGGTACAAGACACTGAATTAGCGATAAAACGACTTTTATATGGCGTCTTATGTAATTTAGGTATCCAGTAAAGTGATGGCAATTTCTTGTCAGTAATATTGACTATTACATTTAACTTTATGCATTGGGCAATATGGTCGGTAATAATTTCATTAGGTTGCTTATTGTACTCACAATATGATGTAGTTTGTGAAAGTTCTTGTGAAATAGTTTGAACATAAAACACTCGTCATATTATGATAACATTATTAGCAGCCTTATCAGCAGGAACTAAGACGAATTTAGATTTTAAGTCTTCAAGAAATTTACAGAGATTTCGTTTATTAAATTTAGGTGAATGTGGTAGGGCCAAAGGATGTGTATCATAAAAACATATTTTATTCATGGCCATACTAAATATTTTTGTTTTCCAATCATTGAGTGCAGTAATTTCAGCATTTTCCTTCCTGCACCATTTAGTGCAATAATCATGTAAGGATGTTACGATATTCTTAATGCAGTCATCAAAATCAACAGGAATAGGCAGTCTGTACTTAGGGCCTCTGCGTAGCAAATTTCTAAGGTTTTTATTTTGAATGAAATTAAGGTCCCCAGTAATAACATGTCCAACTGGACCATATATATATTTAGAACTTGTACAGTCACATAATGTAGGACAATTTCTTATTACATTTATATCTGTGGAAATAGAATTATAATTAAAAACGATACTTCTTACAGGTTTACTATATTCAAGTAATGGCCAATGATAAAGTTTGACGCAAACAAACCTACAAACAGACAGGGCAAAAACAATATGTCCTCCAGTATAGACGCGGGACATAAAATGTCAAAGCAGTACAAATTGCTAACACATTTGACTTACCTGACTGTAACGACTAGAATATTTACAGACACTGCGCAAACTTGTATTGCTTACATTAACCATTTCCTGCTCAGCAACTGAAAATAGCTATATGAAAACCAGCATAAAACCAGATCAGCATGTGAGTATCTCGCAGTCTGTTCAGGTTGTATGCTGTTTGCTGCTCATCAGTATTTAAGGGTTGGAAATGAAGCCTTTAAAACTTGAATCTAGTAAACAAGGTCTAAAATTTAATATGATTTTCTAAAGGACTACAGCACTTCATAGAGTTCATCTGAGAGGTTAAGGCTTAAGCATTCAAAACAGTTTTGAAATGGCACATTCATTTGGATTTTTGCAACAGTGTGTGTAAGATCTCAACACCTTTGGAAGGAGGAAATGTCCAGTAATGTAGAGTGAAAGTAAAAACAACACAGATTTACCTTTAGCCATCATTCATTGACAGTATATTTAACAAATGTAGTGATTCTGGCGGTTAGCTCTTGTGGGTCCTTACACGTATGGCCAATACTCATATATCAATGGGTAAACAGTAATAATTTGGGCCTGGGGGCAAATACAATGCAATACACTATACTACTTCGTGCACAAAAGAATCTTCTAGTCGTGTACGTCTGGTCAGTCCGCTGTCTGCTTCGAAAAAGAGCGTGGTCCAGCAACGGCGATCCCAGCAGGCATCAGCATTCATCTGATTGGTCGCGAGCTCCAACCCTGGCGGCATGGTCCCGTCACATGACGGGTACCTCTCTGCAGGGGGGGGGGGCGTGGCACCGGATGCCACTGGCACTACACTCCCCTCACTTTTCTCTCTTTGGGACGACCCCCTACTCACAAAGGAATCGTCCCACCGAATGTCATGGTCACTCCGCCACAGACGTCCCGTCGCACCCGAGGAAGTATATTGACTATCTCTCGGACCGCAATGCCCCTTTCGTAAGCAAGGAGGGCGCCTTCGCCATGCAACGTACTCTTAAGCCACTGCGCCCAAGCCGCCCCATGCACCCCAAGGAAGTATATTGACTATCTCTCGGACCCAATGCCCCTTTCGTAAGCAAGGAGGGCGCCTTCGCCATGCGATGTACGCCTAGACGCAGCGACCTAGCAGAACTATGACAGTGCCCAGACTCCCCAAAGTCGGGACAACCTAATTGTTTCAATACTACAGGCACGCCGCAACATGCAGATTTGGGGCCCCAACCCTAGATAGGTGGTCACGTATCAACCCTCTAAGACAACAGTCGGCCATGTCCAACACCGGTCTGAGCATATTTGTATATGTACTTATTTACTTATTTATTTATCTTTTCATTTATTCTACTTGTATGCATTATTCATCTACTCTATTCGTATTATTATTTGTAATTTACACTTTGTATATCATTATTTCTATCTACTCTATTGAGAAGGTATTTACCTATGGAACATTATACATTCTGAACTTTAGTGAAGGAGGTAACTACAGGGGTCAAAATTGGAAAATTGAAAAATCCTGAACTTAAAGCTGGGGGCCGCAGGGCCCTCGGTGGGTCCGGAAGCTCCTGGGTTTGACGCATTTAAAGGGTGCATGTAGCTGTTCTGGTTATCTATTTTAATACACAAATATTTAAACATCTTCATGTATTTGATAAGGAACAAACACAAGTTAGTCAAAAGTCAATTAATTTTCTATTAATATTTTCAACTGTATGCAAAGGAACTTTTTCATCATACTTAAGCAAAAGTGAAATATAAAAACACTATCTCACATAGTTTTTATTGCTTGCTAACTTATGTTGCTAACATCCGTTTCTATTTACAATATTTACAACACCATAACACTGTAGCATATTGTAGTCTGATTCACTTGATCAATTTACGTTTTCAATACTAATTTACACAGTTTCTCAAATGGTTTTAATTCTCTTCCACTTGTTACTGGTAGATGGTAATTTTGAGATTGACTCTTCTGCAGCTCTCTTTCTAGTCTCCTTTTGTCTTGCAACTTTATTAACTATTCTATTTTTCAGTCTAGTGAGCTTAGCCAGACGTTTGGCCTTCTCCAATTTCAATTTGCCAATTGACTCACTTAATATTATTTTCTTCTTATCTTCTATCTCTACCTTCGTTTGTTTCAAAAACTTCTGATAGTTACTGTATGCTTTTATACAGTTCATTTTCATTGCATTAGTCACCTTCAATGTTGAGGCATTGACATTGCTACTCTTCATAGCTGTTTTCACGATAGCTACTGCCTCATAGTTTTCAATGCACATTTTAGCACGGTCCTCCTCAATAATGTCACCCATGATGTTGAATGTCCCTTCAACTAAAGGTCCACTGAATATTGAGAGTAAACTCTGGGCTAGCTTTGATAAGGTAGGATACCTCTGCTCACTGAAAGTTTTAAGACAGAAGACTTTTGCCCAGAAGTCTGTGTCCACTTTTTTCTGTTCTGCTTCACTCAGGTCCTTTACCTGCCGATCAACAGAAAAAGCATTTAACTCCATGTTAAGCTGTCCTTCCTCTTCTGGTGTTATAACATTTGGGAGTTTGCTTGCTAGGAACTTGAATGCAGTACTTGCCTGACTGTGGCCATGCATGGATGGGTCTAAAAGCTGCAGATTTCTTGGTCTTGTTTGCCAGTGGTAGCTGTAGCAGTTTCTTTGCAGCACACTCAAACCCTCTTCTAAGATTCTGAAATAAAAACTTCAACCAGTGCTGTTGAGACTTATCAATTCTCGCCTATGTCACAAATAGACTGGGCATACTTCCCCAAAGCCAGGTCCTTGTCTGGCTTCTGTAATGAGCGGTCTGTAACATCAAGCTGGACCAAATCTTTAAACCTGTCTGGGATGTTCTCTGGATTGATGAACAGTGAGAGAAATTCCATTGTTACATCCATCATCTGCTGATGTAAGTCATGGATCTGTGTAGACTCCTATTGGAATTTCTTCACATATCCCTTATAATTAAAAATATACTTTAGAAAAACATCTCACAAAGGGTTTTATTAATGCAAGATTAAAAAACTGAAGTGTTTAAAAAATGCATTTTCATGAACAGGCAGATTAAAAACTGTCAGATTGTTTTAAAAATTTAATAAATTCTCAAAATGAATTATCTGCATCTTATAATTTCCTGCCTTTTTTGGTGCAAAATGAATTTGGAGTACATATGTACACATACCTGGAACACTGCTAGGAGGCCACGGCAAAGGTTAAGCATTGCAATCGTCTCTGTCCTGCGGGTGAATATGGCATCGACGATTCTGTCTTTCCTATTCTACTGGTCTTGGATTTTTGCTGTTGTTCTTGGGCCGTTTGTACCAAGGTTATAGCAGCCTTTGCTTCATCCGACACCTTGTGTCTTTGGAAGATTTGTCCAAGGAGATCACTGAAAAAGTTAAAGAGTTATGAGTTATTGAAACTGCAAAAATATATACATTTAATTTGCAATATGTTAGCATCAGTATGATTAATATGGTGTTAATCAAACGTCACAGATAATGATATTTTTAATTAAATGTTATGATCATCACTCATTGAATATTTAGGTATTGTTTTTTCCTTTCAAAATGTTTAAAAAAATCCCTTAAATACTGTTAAACTTACCTGTATTTATTTTTCTCCTCAGCAGTAAGGAATGCCGCATAATACACTGTCACATAGTCAAGGACTTCTATCAGGCGTGTGGTCACATTTTGCATCTGCAGAAACCGACTGCTGTTTGGACGCATGATCTGTTTGGTGACTCCTCACCATCATAGTATATGTCAGAGCAAAAACTCTGAACATCAACATCAATGTTTGTCATCAATGCTTTGGCAACATTACTCATCATGTGAACTGTGTCACCACTTATAAGTGGCTCCACTACTTTTTTCACTCCCCTCATGGTGCTGCAATTGTCCATAAGAACACTGACTATCTGTGACCACTTTAAATCACGCTCATCTAGGACACTACCAACACTTTTGACGATTTCTGGGGCTGTAGCGACATTCTGGATTCTTGAACCTAGGTGGTCAATGGCTACTTTATTATTCTCAACATCAAAATATTGGACAAGAGTTTTCAACACTTTGTCATTATTTTTGTTTGTTGCTTCGTCGAGATTTAGTGATACAAATCTGCTTTTCATTGTCAGCTTCAGTTCCTCCTTGAACGATTTCGCCAGTCCGTGTGTATTAATGTATGTCACACTGCCAGGCGACAAAGTAACTCTCTCTAAGACCGGTTTGACTTTGGCTAGGCACTTGGACAGTTCTAAAGTATCACTCGCAAGGGAAAATGGAAGGCAATGCTCACTGAGAAAAGCTGACACATGCACCCTCTGTCTGGCAACTCTGTCTTGCATGGACTCGACTGCAGGTGTTGCTTTTGAAGAGCCCGGTAAAACCTGAAAGTCATTACTACATATTATATTTTTCACACATACTGTAACAATTCAACAATACATATTTAATTAATGCAGAATCAAATGGTTGTCACCATTTATATTCACAGATACATGCTGCCTTAAGCGTCCACATACACCCCAAAAAAATTGGGTATGGTGGCTTTTGTTAAATGGCTAAAATTGAAAATTTCGGCATGGGTTCCCCTAGTTTTTGTCCTAAATTTTTTGGGCGATTGCTAAATAAATGTATATTTTTGACAGAAGTTGTCCATAAGTTTTTTACAAAAAGTTAAAAACCATTTCTTGCTGCTGGGCTCATATGTTGGGGACAATAAAATATTTTAATTAACTAAAAAACACCTGTCCCAGTCAGCAAAAATGGCGTATGTGGTCGTATTTTCAATAACTGTTAAAATTATTTTCCTATTTTATGCTTTATTCAAAGGTCAAAATGTTTTAAAAGCTCACCATCAATGTCAATGATTCATTGTATATGTTATTAATAAAATATTTTGGCAAATTTGCTAGATCTATCTTGCCGATTTTTAATGCAAAACAAGCCAAACAGTAAACATTAGCAACATAAAATACGACCAAATTCGGGGTGTTAGTTTAAAAAAATAATAAAAACCCTACCTGGTTGGTCTTGATGGTTCTTATATTCTTTATGTGATTTGGGTCCTCTGCGTGGAGACGGAATGCCTTCTTCCCACTAGACTGATAATTCAGGGTTTTCTTACAAACTTCACAAACCGCTTTTCCACAAGATTCCACTTTCCTCAACCAGTTCCCCCACTCCCACCCGTAGAGTCTTTCTCGTGTAACCATTCCCAGCGCCACTTATTTTTTGCACCTTGTTCAAGTTCTTTTACATTATATCCGACAGGCAAGTATCTCATTGCCATTTTTCTCAACTAAAGTCTAAACACAACTTCTCATTCGGCATTAAATATACGCAAAAAGTCCGACAATAACCAAGTAAAACAAATAAAATTCCAAGAGAATATCTGTGATTTAAACTTATATTGATTTGAAAACACCGCGGAAATATCGACTTTTTCAATTTGATACATTGAATTATTTCGACCAATGAAATAACTCGATAGATACATGGATGCTGAGAATAAACACCGGACATATGGGATGCATTTACGGTACCCACTTTGCGTAAGATAAATGAACCATCTGGGACGTATTTTCGGTCCGCTGGCTTTATTGGCCAATCTATGTGGTGGATGCTGAGAATAAACGCCGGACATATGGGATGCATTTACGGTACCCGCGCTTCCGCGTAAGATAAATGAACCATCTGGAACGTATTTTCGGCCCGCTGGCATTATTGGCTAATCTATGTGGTGGATGCTGAGAATAAACGCCGGACTTATGGAATGCATTTACGGTACCCGCGCTTCCGCGTAAGATAAATGAACCATCTGGAACGTATTTTCGGCCCGCTGGCATTATTGGCCAATGTATGTGGTACCCCCCCCCCCACCCCCCCCCCACCCAAAAAAAAAAATCTCATCGGATTTACACGATTTGGAAAAACGGCGCGGACCGATGCCGAAAATCCGGAATTCCGGTATAATCCGGAAAACTTTGACCCCTGTTTAAACTAAACTGCGCTAACACAAGAAAATGGGAACTTAATAAAGAATAAACAAAAATTACAAAAAATGAAAACTTCTGTCCACAAAACTACACAAACCCTGCTGGACTATTCCAGTAGGATTCCGACGACCACACCTAGTCATCTATAAGCATGCTAACACCTCAAATCATTAAAATGACAGATGCAAACATTAAATTGTTCCCGGACAAGAATATTTATAATACTTATGCAAACAGTGTTATTTTGATTTACAGTGTACTGCAGTGGACGATTCGTGCATAGACGAAATCAGGACCTGTTACAAAAATAAGAAAGAAGGAACTCTGGGATAAATGGGCTCGCCCTGCCAGTTCATCTACAAAATGGAACCATTAACAGCCTTCGGCTGCAAACAGCAACAGCACCGAAATTGGCCATTATAAATGCATGGATAAACAGCAAAAACATACTACAGGAAAAAAACACTGACATAATGTACTGGAAGCTGGAGGGTGCAGGGTAACGCCAAGTTGTGTCAATCGCCATAGAGGTGGCTGTAAATCACAACATAAATAATAATTAATATTTAAATAATAAAACACACAGGAGGTGATATGCAGCAGTTTCCCACAGCAGTGACATGCTTTATAAATAACACCACAGGAGGTGATATGCAGCAGTGTTCCACAGCAGTGACATGCCCACAAGTCCGGATTTTCAGAGAACTACAAATAATAGTGGGCTGAAAGAGCTCACCGTTAGACTACACTAGTTGCAATATATTAATGCCTAAATCTCTCGCCCTGCCGCCAACTACCCGTCAGTATTAAGCGAGGCTACGCGTACCTATTAACGACCTCATGCGTGTTACACTTGGGTGAAAACACACCATCAGTCCAGGCACGAAAATAGAAATAATAAAAAAGTAAATAATGTATTTTTTAATGTTAAATAACAAAATTATAATAATCTTAATTTTCTCTATTTATTTCCGGGTGGAAATACCCACTTCAGCATATCCACTCCCACTCAGGGAAACATGAATAAAAAGGTATACAAAACACTCAAACAAGAAAAAAATGATAAGAGTACACGAATGATGTACACAAGAGTGTCAAGTCTACAACCATCGCCTTACAGTGGCCAACGTGCATCTGCATCCTACCAGCCAAATTTTACATTACAAAAAATATCTGGATTATGCAAACACCATAACTGCAAATGAACAGTTTTGGTTAAATTTAAAAAATAGAAAAGGTATATTAAACAAGAAAAATGAAAAGAACCTACCAGTGAGTTCTACTCACAGGAGACCGTACAAAAATAAAAAGAACCAAATGACAAAGAATAATGGACTGGTGGGCGAGGCCAATAAAGGGCTAATGGAATAAGTGGCCTTAATACTGAGCCCTAACATAAAACAACACTCTCACACTCACAGCCCAGGCTTATAGCCTGTGACGTGAGCGTCAGCCTATGCTCTCTCTCTTTTAATCTCCGGGTTGTTTAAGGGTCCTTAGGCCGGTTGTATCTTTCAGTTCTCGGCATGAGACTGTGAACTACAGTGAACTCGCGCCGGGTAAACAAAACAAACGAAACCTGTAAAAAAGAAGTTATTAATTTGAACACTTGAACTGTTTTATGGTTGCTTACATTGATCAGCCTGCGCAAACTTCGCAGGCCAGTCTGGGTGCCTATCTAGGCTCATACATTCCTTTACGTCAATCATCTTACCAACATCATCACAATCACCACCATCATCACAAACTACTACCTCCACCACCATCATAATCATTAAAAATCATCATCACATTTACCAGCTAATCTACAAAGAATGTCATCATCACATCCACCACCATCATCACAAACTACTACTTCCACCACCATCATAATCATTAAAAATTATCATCACATTTACCAGCTAAACTGCAAAGATTGTCATCACCATATCCACCACCATCATCACAAACTACTATTTCCACCACCATCATAATCATTAAAAATCATCATCCCCTTCACCAGCTCAACTACAGGTGGGTTATTTGGCACAGAGAAACCACCCACAAGTTGCCACCTTGCAGGACCAGTATCAACAATAATGTTGTTTTTCAATGTTATGTACTTCAGAAAAAAAACCAAAGCATGTATAGAAAAATGTTTGTGGTGTCAGACTAATGAAACATGCGGAAAATTAAACTTTCACTTCTATACAGAAAATGGCAAAGACCCGTACATCAAGGAAATTAAAAGAAATGGAATGAACACGAGGAAATAAAAGAAACTATCGCCCCTTACCTACATTAAACTAGCGGTACAATCTACAGACAGCCCTCATCCCTTACCAGTTCAGCCGGTAGAGTGCCCGAGTGTTAGCCACTGTGGCCCTTAGCACACTTTTGGTGCTATCGCATCTAAACCGACCCACACGTTTGGCTGCCCACCAACCACCATTGGGGATGACGTATTCCCAATGGTGGGGCCACCAAAATACGGGGCATCTGTCTCGATAAGCAAACGGTCGGAAGGGACTAACCGAAGTGCTACTGCCGCATCCTCAGTCAAATCGTCCACATTGTGTGTATATCCCACGGATGTATTGGGAAAGAATTCAAGAAGCTGAGTAAAACCTCCATGTCTCCTTGGAAACAATGCCAGTGGATACGCTGCTCTGGACTCTCTACTCCGAGCATGATGGACAAGAGGCACATTTGTACCTCTCTTCCATGTATCTCCCCATCTGCCCCCCATACAGTGTATGACCGGAACATAGCGTTCTTTAAGGAATCTGAGGACTCTTTTAAGTAAGATTGCTTGCCCCAGCCACTCTGCATAAGACACTGAGTGGTCGAGCCCGACTTCCCCGAACCAACTACCTCTGACCTTTCCAGTGACATACAGAATTTCTGAATGTCGGAGTCCGTATACGTCGAGGCTCCCTTAGGGTGCAAACCAATCGTTGAAAAACAACGGACGCCATATAGGGTCTCAAGTAGGGAGTTATCATGATACGTCGAAGGGTCAAAGAAGTTAGTGACAACGGCTCTCAAATTAATCTCAATATCCACCGAGGGGGACATACAGGTCGCACTGTTCCAGATGTTAACGTTAACCCTCCGTGACCAACTATCTAGATGGCAATGGCTGTCTACAGCCTCCGGCCACCTAGACTCCCTTTCCTCAAGGGAAAGTGCATAAGTTGACCTAAAAATTCTTGCTCACTAACTGGTAGAAGGTTCCACAATTTGGGCAGAATGCTCCAGTGTAGCAAGTCGAGGAACGCCACTGCCTCTTCCCCAGAGGCCCTTGCGAGAGCTCCAGCGGCCTCAATCTGGGACGGGTTTCCGGATGGACTATGCCAGTGGACAAATTTGGCAATTTATGCTGGACTATGCCAACAGGATTCCCATAGACGACTCTACAAATCTGGAAGATCCCTGCTGGTCTATGCCAGTGGAAAAAATGGGCAATCCCTGCTGGACTATGCCAACAGGATTCCCGGGGCTAGACGACTCTACGAATCTGGAAGGTCCCTGTGGGTCTATGCCGACAGGTCTCTTGGGCAACCCTGTAAGTACTATGCCGACAGGGTTTCCGTAGCTAGACGATTCTTCTGACGTGCTCCGAAAACTGGACAACTCCTGTGGGACTATGCCGACAGGTCTCTTGGGCAACCCTGCAAGGACTATGCCGACAGGGTTCCCGTAGCTAGACGATTCTTCCGACGTGCTCCGAAAACTGGACAACTTCTGTGGGACTATGCCGACAGGTCTCTTGGGCAACCCTGTAAGGACTATGCCGACAGGGTTCCCGTTGCTAGACGACTCTTCTAGGGCTGCGTTGCCCAAAAAGGACACCTCCTGCGGGACTATGCCGACAGGTCTCTTGGGCAACCCTGTAAGGACTTTGCCGACAGGGTTCCCGTAGCTAGACGACTCTTCTAGGGCTGCGTTGCCCAAACTGGACACCTCCTGCGGGACTATGCCGGCAGGTCTCTTGGGCAACCCTGTAAGGACTATGCCGACAGGGTTCCCGTAGCTAGACGACTCTTCTAGGGCTGCGTTGCCCAAACTGGACACCTCCTGCGGAACTATGCCGGCAGGTCTCTTGGGCAACCCTGTAAGGACTATGCCGACAGGGTTCCCGTAGCTAGACGACTCTTCTAGGGCTGCGTTGCCCAAACTGGACACCTCCTGCGGGACTATGCCGGCAGGTCTCTTGGGCAACCCTGTAAGGACTATGCCGAAAGGGTTCCCGTAGCTAGAAGACTCTTCTATGGCTGCGTTGCTCACACTGGACACCGCCTGCGGGACTATGTCGACACGTCTCTTGGGCAACTCTGTAAGGACTATGCCGACAGAGTCCCCGTAGCTAGACGACTCTTCCTGGGCTGCGTTGTCCACACTGGACACCTCCTGTGGAACTATGCCGACAGCTCTCTTTGGCATCTCTGTAAGGACTATGTCGACAGAGATCCCGTAGCGAGACGACTCTTCTAGGGCTGCGATCGGGACGATCTCGCTAGTGTCCATCTCGACAACCTCCTGTTCAGCGGCCGTCCTGGAGCTTCCTGGGGCTGCATCCGAGTCGGCCCTCTCTTCGTCCACCATCTGTACCGCCCAACTTGGGTTAGATTGATGGCCCAACCCATCCACATCATTTAGAAGCAGAATCACATTAATCTAAAAGCTAGTGTCCATACTGAAAGGAAATGGGCATATGACGGTTCAATGGAAAGTGAATACTCTACAACACCGATAACGAAGCCAAGCATAACAAAATAAAAATAAACAAATCTAGTCTATTTGTGGCCATAGCAACCCGAATTCTCGACGTAAGAATACAATGAAACGACGCGCATAATGTCCATATCGCCATCTGTGCATGTTTTAAGTTTTTATATATAAAAAAATTAAAATAAATAAAGTAAACTAGAAATAAAAGATAATCCAAGCGCTGAAGGCACTGAAGTTGTTTACTGTTGTCGTCCTTGATTAGCTTGTGCGCCTAACACAGGCTAATCAGTGTACACAGGCTAATCTTATTTGCCATGCATTCAAACCCGTTTTCCCGTAAAGCTGCAAATATGTACAGATTCCAATGATAAACAATAGACTGGCCAATATCGTCTTACAAGCTGGTATATACACTCACTGCAAGTAGAGCAGACACATTTGTCGTCTTCAATTATTAAAAAAATATTATTAAAAATAAAATAAACCAATAAAAACAATTTATGTTTGAAAAATTGGCACTTCGGACAGCGGTATTTTTGAATGTCCAAAGCTTCTGTTGCAGTCACATTTACGCATGATCCATGGTACCACTCGTCACAGTGGTCACATTGGATCATGAACCGTCCTTGCCAGGCTTTCTGGCACAGGCAATACAATTGCCCATCGGGGGCTTCCTCGCCAGGGTCCGCCTCGGGCGAATCCCTTTCCTTTAGCAACCACGCGGGTAGCGATCGGTCGCGACATGGTTTCAAACGATCGTGGTTCGTCACAAATACCGCGTTTTGGAGCTTTACCTGGAAGATGAGACTAGATAGTTTTTTACCACTAGTCCTGGGCCCTTCCAGGGGGGACACAGCTTCTTACATGTACCCTTTAAGGTGGCGGTATACAACACATACACGGCATAGCCCACCTCGTAATTGCGCTCGAGCAATCGGAGGTCATAATTTCGCTTCATGCGTTTTGTAGCGGCCTTGAGTTTGCCCCTAGCACACTCATGGGCCGATTGTAGGTCTTGTGCCAACTGATGCGCATAATTGTCCTCTTCGAAACGCTCCCCCTTTTGGGAGGAAACATCAGACTTGCAGGGGTGTTGACCTCTCTACCCAACTCAGCCTGTTGGCTGTGAAACCCGTACTACGGTTGACGGATGCGCGCAATGCACCTGCTATCTGCTGCAGGTTCTGGTCCCACTGGTTCTGGTGTTAACCTATATAACACCGGACAGCGTCCATAAGCGTTCGATTGTAACGCTCTACCTGACCGTTGGCGGATGGACGGTACGGTGTGGTACGGGCCTTATGACTTTCAAGAACCCTGCGCAATTCTGTAAACAACTTGGACTCAAAATTACGCCCCCTGATCAGAAAAAGACCTGAAGGGGGAAACCGAATCTCGAGAAGAAAATGGTCAAACCGCGGCGTGAGCCGTCTCCTCCGCCGTCTGCGTTGGTTACGGGACCCACTCGACCCACTTGGTGAACTGGTCCACCATCATGAGTATATACTCATTGCCTCGGCGCGTCTTTGGCAATGGACCCCAAAAATCTAAATGGACCATCTCCATTGGGGCTCCAGCCTGGTACTCGGTCATAGGACCTTTCCCTTTCCGCTCCGGTTGCAGGTCTCACAGGTAGCCACATACCCAGCGAAATCATTGCTCAAACCATACCAGGTAAATTTATCCTTCACCTTCTCCTTCGTTTTCTTGACACCCTGGTGACCCGTTTAAGGTATGTCATGATGCAACCGGATGGCCTCCTCTCTCAGCGACCTTGGCATTACCAACAGCTTTCCCTCTGATGCAAGGGTATTTTGATATAACACCCCGTCTATCACTGCTAATTGTCCCTTGTTTAACCAATAAAACCGCAAACAGTTCTGCTTCCCCGGGTTCTACCCCCTTGTTGAATCACTGCAGAATGAAACCAAGATCTGGATCCTGCAGGTGTGCCTTTATTAAATCGGCACACGTGAAACCCCAACTGCTGGGTTCAAACCCATTTGACCCAGCTGGTGCCTCCACTTCCGGTTCTGGACCACATGCACATATCCGGAAAACACCATCAACCGTTAACACATCAACCGACACGAATTTAGAAACAAGTTTTTGTAAAGTCGGACAATACCCCTGTGACTCAGGATCCAGCTTGCCATTGTTGTCTCCCTTAGCTGCTGCTGCTTCGTCACTGACGCCATCAGTCTCACCGTTGCCCCCTCCAGTGCTTACGTCGGTGCACAACACCAATGTCACGGACGACTTTGCGCACTGTTGGCGTGCCAACCGGAACTGCATAACCGACGACCGCCAGTCTCACCGTTGCCCCTTACAGTGCTCATGTCGGTGCACACCCCAATGTGACGGAACATCTTCGCGAACTGTAGGTAGCGCCAACGGAACCGCATCATCGACGTCTTCAGTGAACGGCTCCACTGATCTGCCCGCTGGCAGTGCTTGCATCCCCACATGGCAAATCTCCGGACCCGGATTCTCGCATGATCCCGCATCGAACCGCTGCGCTTTCGGTATACGAGAGAGAGCATCCGCATTCGCATGCTTCCGGCCTGCCCTGTGTTGCAGCACCATGTTAACTGAGACAGTTCTTCCATCCATCTCGCCAGCTGCCCCTGAGGCTCCTTAAAACGCAACAGCCAGGTTAAACTTGAGTGGTCAGTTCCTGATAACGAAAGGTCTGCCCTAACAAGTAATGTCGGAATTGACGCGTGAACCGTACTACTGCCAGAAGCCCTTTCTGGTGGTACAATACCGCCTCTGCTCTTTGTAAGGGCGTAGCTACCGTAGGCTTATCACCCGTTCCTCACCGTGCTGAAGCTGTATCAACTACGCGCCAATTGCGACGTTCCGACGCGTCTGTATCTAGGATAAAGTCATCAATCTGGTTTGGGAGGTCAGCACCGGGGGAGACGTTAACGCCGCATTTCAACGCGTCAAAACGCTCCCTGCTGTTCACCTTCCCATCTGAAGTTTGTTCTTGCCCGTGACTCGATACAATGGTGCCGCAATGTCCGAGTAGTTCTTAATAAACACTTTATGATAATTTTGCCAGGCCAGTGAACCGCTCAACATCTTTAGAGCTCCTGGGCACAGGCCAGTCTACAACTACTTTGATATCGGTATAAGTCATATCTCTTTGCTGCTCACCAGGCGGCCCAAGAAACTCCACCTACTGCTGGAAGAGGACGCACTTCTTGGCCTTTAGCTTCAACCCGTGCCGCCGGAACCTTTCCAGGGCTTCCCTTATATTCGCCAGATGGTTGGCAAAGGAGCTACCTAGGACGACGACATCATCGAGAAAAAGCCAGCATGGTCTCCCAATTGATACCTCGAAGTACCAGGTTCATAACCCGGGATAGGTGGCGGGGGGCATTGTTATAACCCAAAACCCATTTTGACATGTTCGAAAAGACCGTACTTGGTGACAAACGCAGTCCTCTTCCGGTTCTGCTCCGCGATGTTCACTTGCCAGTAGGCTGAGTTCGCATCCAGCTCGGAGAACCAGACACTGCCAGCTAGAGTATCGAGGCATTCATCAATCAGGGGTAACGGAAACACGTCCTTGATCGTGACGTCGTTCAACTTCCGGTAATCTATGCACCACCTGACAGTCCGGTCCCGCTTCCGGATCATAACCGGGGCTGAGGACCACTCCGACGTGGATTCCTGGATCACACCGGCCCTCAACATCTTCTCGAGATGAGACTCTTCCTCTCCCACAAAACAAGGTGTCCGTCGCATACGCTCTTTGACTGGAAATGCGTCGCCGGTACCAATGGTGTGCGTAATAGCAGTGAATTAACCCAAATCAAACTCGTCCTGTGCAAACACATCCTGATACTCATTTAGCAGAGCAGCTTATTGCCTCCTCTCGAGTCTAACAGGTGTTCTCCTGACCGCTCATACAGGTCTCGAACGTGCGCCGAACCGCCTCCGACGGCTCTGCGTCACCCAGTTAACGTCAGACCCCACCCCCCCCCCCCTCTCCAAGTTCTTATACGCAATGAGCGTTTCTTCTTGAGCAACCTAAAGCGATCCGTCGGGTTGACCAGACACAGTACGGGATCAGAACCCCCGACCGCACCACCCTAGGGATCAATAACTTAAAGTTACTAAGCGACTCCACAATGTAGTTCACATTGTAACTAGGCATGGCACATTTCATCTGTACCACTGAGTTTGATGGAATAACTCGCCTCTTGCCAACCCTCACTTCAGCGACCCGTGTATGCCCGTCTGTTGACCCAACGCCAAGATTAATAGTCTGTCCATCAAAGATAACAGTAGCGTCCGCCATATTGAGGATAGATCTATCCTGTTCACCAAGATATCAAATCCCAATAGCATATCTGTATCAATCGGGGCTACGTACAACTGTACTTTATACCAACAATTGCCAATCTTCAACTTAACCGGACCTACGACAGACCCCTGCATGGACAACTTCTGGGCGGCCGTCAACAGCTTGACATCGCGTAGCTTGGGAGGGGGGCGCTTTATAGCCTGGTATACCCGATCGGAGATAATGCCCACCTCTGCTGCTGAATCAACACC